>NC_090743.1:74299172-74301672 GCF_036898095.1 Palaemon carinicauda
CCATTAATTTTTTACTTTTTAACTTATATATATGAAAACATATGATATTTATTATATATATATATATACAGTGAACCCTCGTTTATCGCGGTAGATAGGTTCCAGACCCGGCCGCGATAGGTGAAAATCCGCGAAGTAGTAACACCATATTTACCTATCTATTCAACATGTATATTCAGACTTCTAAAACCTTCCCTTGTTCGTAGTACTGTTAACAAACTACCCTTTAATGTACAGAACACTTAATGCATGTACTACAGTACCCTAAACTAAAACAGGCACAAATATTAAAGGTGATTTTATATCATGCGTTTCCTAAACACGCTAAAAAGCACGATAAAAAATGGCAACCAATGTTTTGTTTACGTTTATCTCTGATCATAATGAAGAAACAAACTGGAGGTAGAGCTTTGCTTATTACCCAGACATATTTCCCATACTTTTCCCTTAGAACTACATCACATCTTCCTACTTTAGATATATATATATATATATATATATATATATATATATATATATATATATATATATATATATATATATATATATATATATATATATATGATAAATTTTTTGCACATTTAAACGTGTTTCTTTCATATTTCAAATAAGCCATATATATTAATACATTAAAGTCTGGATTCTCTTAACGACCTCGGGATCAGAGCCCATGGTCACTAGCATACAGATATCCTGGCGAGGGTTCAAATCCCCGCCGGTCCGATATCATAGTCTTTGGGCGGTTCCGCCTTGGGCTCTGATCCCGAGGTCGTTAAGAGAATCCAGACTTTAATGTATTAATATATATGGCTTATTTGAAATATATATATATATATATATATATATATATATATATATATATATATATATATATATATATATATATATATATATATATATATATATATATATATATATATATATATATATATATACACAGTAGGGTCCCGAATTAAGCGTGTTCGAATTACACGATTCCCCTTTTCCGCGATCGCTATTTTTCAAAAATAAATTTTCTGTATCTACGAGGCTGTTCAAAGTTCGCGAGTCAAGTACTACAAAATGTATCAAATCTATTGTCTTTTTAAGTATATTGGTAGCCCTAAATACGGTGATTTATAATAAATGTTACAAAACAATATCAACATTACATTTCATTAACATAATTTCATAATGAATAGCCTATTTAAGGATAAAATTCCACATCAACAATGAAATCAACTGTTAACTGTGCGAGTCCAGCTGACAAAATGTAAACAGAAATGTGGTTACGTTCTCGGCAATCTTTATCTTTCTCCAACCTTACGATAATTGTAATGGTAGTGTTAATGATGGTATATTTAAGCATTATTTTTGTTTAGTACAGTATATTTAAAAGCCTTATTTTTCCCTCTGGGCGTTCAAGGTTTTCACGAGTAGACTGGGTTCGTTTATCGGCAGTGAATAGCCTAAACTTCGGTAACGAGTCGTCAATATTTCGTCATATTTTAAACAGTATACATTTGATTTGCAAACATTGGTTTTGTAGAGTAGACGGTAAAATAAAATCTAGAGAGAGAGAGAGAGAGGGGGGGATTTCTGCCACTCTCTCTCTCTCTCTCTCTCTCTCTCTCTCTCTCTCTCTCTCTCTCTCTCTCTCTCTCTCTCTCTCTCTAGATTTTATTTTACCGTCTACTCTACAAAACCAATGTTTGCAAATCAAATGTATACTGTTTAAAATATGACAAAATATTGACGACTCGTTATCGAAGTTTAGGCTATTCACTGCCGATAAACGATAACAAACCCTTTAATGCAAACTAACTGTATCCTTTGATATTCCTCTATATATATCACGAATTCCTTCTATACCTCCTCAGACACTCTTATTTCAAATATCTAAATTATTCTTATCACAACTAACACCATCTAGTCATTTTCATTCCATTATATCTATTATTCCTCTGGATCTTATTCCCTTTCCTTATTCTGTTTATTCGATGGGATTCGTTTTTCCCTTTACCGTCTTTCAGAATCTATTTTTAGCCACTGGCAACCAAATCCCCCCTTCCCCCGTCTCCTACCGTCTCCTCTGCGAGTCCACCCAGCCTATCTCATCACTCCCCCCACCTTCATCCTCCCCTGTTCTAGGTCTGTAACCTTCTGCGTCATAATATCTCTCTCTCTCTCTCTCTCTCTCTCTCTCTCTCTCTCTCTCTCTCTCTCTCTCTCTCTCTCTCTCTCTCTCTCTCTCTCGTTATACAATACTTACAAATAGATGAAGAAACCAAAATCGGTTTTCTTGAAGTGTCAATTAAATACAAAACGAAAAAATTATACCGTGTATACATCCATTTCAATCATAGCTTAAAATACGGTAAACGATTTCGTCCGCAAACCACTATTTTTTAGGAAACACCATTCTATTCCAGAAAATTTTTACTCCTTGAATGTCAATTGCGCTATAATAAAACATGTACTTATGTTGTTAAATTTCGGGTGTGTTTTAAAAATCGAGTAT
>NC_090743.1:74304172-74315856 GCF_036898095.1 Palaemon carinicauda
ATTTATTTAAGTTTGTAGGTTTCCTTTCAGGTGCTGTGTGTGAGACAGCGTAGTAAACCCTCGTTTATCGCGGTAGATAGGTTCCAGACGCGGGCGCGATAGGTGAAAATCCGCGAAGTAGTGACATCATATTTACCTATTTATTTAACATGTATATTCGGACTTTTAAAACCTTCCCTTGTACATAGTACTGTTAACAAACCACCCTTTAATGTACAGAACACTTAATGCATGTACTACAGCACCCTAAACTAAAACAGGCACAAATATTAAAGGCGATTTTATATCATGCGTTTCTTAAACACCTAAAAAGCACGATAAAAAATGGCAACCAATGTTTTGTTTACATTCATCTCTGATCATAATGAAGAAACAAACTCATTTAGTGTACAGTACACATATATGTATAGGTTAGTTTTTGCATTGATTATATTGATTATACAGTACTGTATGTTGATTTTTTTATTACCAATGTTTTAGTTTACGTATTTTTCTTAGGACTTCCAAATGAAATGTTTTTCTTTATGACGCCGCCTGAAACGACGGCGTGTACGCTCATTAAACAACCACGCTCAGAACAAACAAGGCATTTAACGCGCATGATGATAGTGATAAATAATGATACAGTACATACAGTATATTTACAGTAAAAGCATTTACAAAATATGTTACCTACAAATAATCTATACAGTATTGTACGTAGCAAAGCAGGAAAACAATTTACGAGAGAGAGAGAGAGAGAGAGAGAGAGAGAGAGAGAGAGAGAGAGAGAGAGAGAGAGAGAGAGAGAGAGAGAGAGAGAGAGAGATTGTTTTACGTACGTAAATGTAAATTTTAAACAAAAAAAATATGATAGGTTACAACATGTAGACTTTTAAAACCTTCCCTTTAACTTAATGCATACAGTACGTACAGTACTAAACTATAAAACAGGCACAAATACAGTTTTAGAATGTACAGTAAGAATATTAAAGTAAAAAATAAAGATTGTTACTGTACTCACCACGAAAGAAGTTGAAGAAAAACTTGAATGGTGATGGCGATGAATTTGCTGCACAGTAGAAATGATGATGATGAAGCTGATGATGTGTTCTACTGTGCAGCCAGGTAGTATTTTACGTCTCTTCAGACGGAGGTGTCTTTTCCTGGGACACCTCTTCAACTTCTTCCTGGGAAACTAATTCAATTTCTTCTGAAGGCGTACTAGCAGGAGGAACTGGCTCTTTTTTGCGAGGCTGGAAGAACATTGTGATCGGAAGTTGTTGCCGCTGCTTCTTTTTTCGATCCAAGAGCATTTTGTAGGGAGTCATGTCTTCATCGATCTTGTTGCAGAATTGCATCGAGCGAACCATATCCTCGTCCCACTCTTGCAACATTTCTTTCAACTCCTTCGCATGGTTGCAGGCCTTGGCAAGCCGTTCTAATGTTAAGCCTGTTTCTTCGACATTTTCTTGGGTCTCTTCCTGGGTATCACTCTCTTCTTCACTTGCCGATTTCGTCAGGTCTTCGAGGTCTGCGTCAGTTAAGGGCTGGGAATGGCAGTCCAACAACTCGTCGACGTCTTCAGTCGTCATGTCGCCAAACCCGTCACCTCCAATTATGGCAGCCAACTGCACAGATTTGCGTATTGCAGAGTGTTGGATTTCCGACGGAGTAAATCCCTTGTCGTCGTAAACAATATCGGGCCACAACTTCTTCCAGCTCGCATTCACGGTTGCAGGTTTCATCTCTTGAAGTGCCTTCTGAATATTCTGCAGGCACGTGGCTATGGTGTACTGCCGCCAGTACGCCTTCAAGTTAAAATCTTCATCCTCATCATCTTGGGCAGCATCCACACACGCAACGAGGTCCGCCAAGGTGTTCTTCGTGTAGAGGGCCTTGAACGCCCTGATAACCCCCTGGTCCATCGGTTGAATTAATGACGTGGTGTTGGGTGGCAGGAACTCAACCTGAATGCCCTCATGCGACAGGTCAGTTGCGTGTCCACCAGCGTTATCCATAAGGAGAAGGATCTTGAATGGCAAGCCCTTCTCTAAGAGATATTTGCTGACTTGCGGGATAAAACACTGATGGAACCAGTTGGAGGTCAGCATCTTCGTAATCCATGCTTTTTGATTATGCATCCAGTACACGGGAAGGAGATTCTTATTTTTATTTTTCAAAGCGCGAGGATTTTTCGACTTATAAATAAGCCCCGGCTTTAAACAAAAATCCAGCAGCATTGCCACACATCACGAGGGTAACGCGATCCTTGAATGCTTTAAAGCCAGAGTCTTTGGCTTCCTCTTTGAACAGGAAAGTTTGCGACGGCATTCTCTTCCAAAACAAGCCAGTCTCATCCATATTAAAGACTTGTTCCGGCTTGTATCCACCTTCGGCGATAATATTCTTGAACGTCTGGTTCACGTAAGTTTCAGCAGCGGCAGTGTCAGCGGAAGCAGACTCCCCATGCAGGGAAACGCTTTTCAGGGCGAAGCGTTTCTGAAACTTCGCGAACCATCCTTTGCTGGCGGAAAAACGTTTCTGAGGCTGGGAATCAGTGGATGTCCCTGGTTGAGGATCATCTGCATCATCATCATCTTCAGCATGGTTGCCGTCGTCGTCTTTAGGTTCCTTTGCAGCAAAATTCTCATATAAGCTCAAAGCCTTTGTTTGGATGGTGTTCGTATCCAAGGCTATGTTATTCTTCTGGCAGTCGGCAATCCACACAGCTAAAGCACCTTCCATGCGTACGATCGTTTTATTACGCGTTGTAACGACTCGCTTCGCTGATCTGCTAAAGGTGATTGCAGCCGTCTTTCTAATGTTCGCCTCGTCCTTCTTGATATAGCGAACAGTAGATTCGTTGATGCCAAAATGGCGGCCGGCGGCCACGTAACTTCTACCATCTTTTAACATGTCGAGAAGCGTAACCTTCTCAGCTATCGTCATCATCCTTCGGTGGCGTTTAGGCTCACTACCAGCCTTAAGAGAAGCAGAATGCTTGGGAGCCATTACAGTAGGATTTACAGTAACAAAAAGTTCAACTTAAAAAAGTCGCACACAGCACAGATTCACACACTTAAGAACGTCTACTCAGCGATACGCGGTAACAGAGAGTGGACGATCCAGCCCCGCGAGAACTTAGATGCTGCGGGTAGGAGATGCGGGCAAAACACCAATCACAGGCTAGATAACAAAACTTGAGTTCTGATTCGTCGTCTATCAGCGCTTGAACCAATCACAACCCGTCTTACAGTACTATGATGTGTTGGTTACCTACTCATAGAAGATGCCCCGTGCATACCGAACGTACGTAGATTAAGTAAATACCGTAATAATAATAAATAATGATGATAATACTGTACAGTAATGATAATAATAATAATGATAATAATAATAACAATAATAATTTTATTAACAACAACAACAATAATAATAACAATAATAATAATACAGCTTTACGTACGCTATTTTACGCCTCTCTCTCTCTCTCTCTCTCTCTCTCTCTCTCTCTCTCTCTCTCTCTCTCTCTCTCTCTCTCTCTCTCTCTCTCTCTCTCGTACGCTTATTCGAAATGTGATTTTTGCAACAAAGAATATTATTGGATGCAGTACTACGTACGTATACATACAAAAGATTCATGGAAAAGAAGCACATCCATTACAGTACACACCATTCTAATATGGTATGACTGCATCTGATTTGCGTTTCATGTTCGATTTAATTTTACTACGTACTGTATACAGTACTGAATTATCGTATGATCACATTCTCTTTTCGTGTTTTATTTCTTTCTGTGCTGAATTATATATCATATGTAATGCAATGAACAATCAGTAAGAACAGATATTACTAATTACAGTACTAATGGAATTACAGGTAACAAAATATCGTATTTGGTTGTCTTCAGATTTCGCGGTATTTTAGAATTTTCCGGAAAATCTGCGATATGTATATATATATGGGTTATGGGAAAACCCCGCGAAGTGGTGAATCCGCGATTGTCGAACCGCGAAGTAGCGAGGGTTCACTGTACAGCAGGTTCTCGAGGACAAGGAACCTTCCCTTTCGACCTTTCTTCCTTGGTCATCGGTCTTCCTGTTGGCAGGTGGCCTTCCGTGCACTGGCCGCCGCCGCAGGGGAGTCCTTATCGTTGGAATATTCCTCCGTTTGGCTGTTATCGACGCCTTCCCCACTTCGTGTCTTAGTAGAATCTGCTGGGGGAAGGGAGTGCGTGGGCAGCCGGCAGTATACTCTGCTGGGGTAACACCTTTGCCGTTCGCAGGTTAAGTCGTGCTTCCAAAGGGTTTTCTTCATTGAGTAAAATTATAGCGGTTGTAATTTAACTTTCAGCTTTGTCTCTGTGGGGTTCCCCTCCTTCCCGCCGGAGGGTTGTGGTTTTTCGAGTAGTTATTTTTCTCAGCTGAATTAATTAATTGTAATTCTTGTCTAGTTACAGTTTTACGCTGCTGCTCTCCTTCTCTTGTCGATGTCTTGCCGGAGGGAGGGAGTGTGCAGTCCTCAATTTGTGCCTGTTCTTTTGGTGGGCACCTTTCCCGTCCGTGGAATAGGTGCTCCTCCCAAGGGAGTTCTTTGTTATATAATTTGTTTTATTTTTTCTTAGGTAGCGATGCCGCTCTTCTTGGTTCGGCAATGATAGCCGATTTAGAAGAGGAGTACCTTCCGATCGAGGGGAATCTGCTGTCACTGCGCCATCACTTTCCTGTTCTCCTGCCCCTGCGGCAGCTTTTGATCATCACGCTGTAGGGGTTTGTGGACTGTGGCCAGATGTAGCACCCAAACTGCCTGTTGTCCGAATGTTGACCACACTTTAACATTCACTACACAAAAAGGGAAAATGGTGGAATACCCAAAAATCTTGGTAACAGGTCAAGAGAAATGAGCACTTGGCACCTCCCTTTGATTTTATACTGGGCAAGGGGACCCAGCTTGAACTGTAGTTGCATAATATTTTTCAGAGGTAAGCCAATTTCAGGTTATATAAGTACTAAACATTAGTAGAGGAAACAAAAAAAAAGGGGGGCGAACAATGATACCAAAGAGAGAGAGAAAAAAAAAGACTAAATTAGTGACTGAGAAGGGGACACTTATGATGTAATGAAAAAAAACATTTACAAAAATATAAGATATATTTATTTTGAGAGAAAAAAATAGTTAAGAGAAGGTTCATGTCTCCCAACAACCAGAAGCAGCGACCTAGATATATCGAGGCAGAGCCTCTTAGGATTCAATCTAGAGAATGATATACAGTAAATATAAAAGTATAAATAGTATACATATCTTGGCTAAATTCAAATGTAATTTAATGATTGCTTGCATCAAGATCAAAAGGATTATAAAACAAGGTTCCACATTGAACCTGGTCTACATTCTCACCTCTACACCAGAAAGACAAAAAAAAATTGTAGTAGAAAAAACTCACAATCCTCAGTGATACAGAGTATGTCGTGGTTATTGTACACCGATGAAAATGGATAAGAGGCGAGACCAATTATAATCATATTTTGAAGCCCCTCCTCTTGATTGCAAAGTCACACACACAAAAAATAAGACATAACATTTAAAAGCCCTTTTTCAGGATAAAGCCCTATTTGGTTTGTGATGCAAATTTTCTTATTGTTAACATCAAGACAGAGCCTTTCCGTTTAATGTAGATATTATCCAGAGAAAGTTCCAGGGTTGTGACAAAAGAAACTTCAAGCTTAAAGGAGAACCCCGCAACACTGTGGTTCATTATCTGCATGAACAGTCAGCCAGGTTCGGACATTGACAACGCTTAAAGTTTGGCTGCCGCTGTAAACTTTTCTATGCCACTTTATGTTCACTTGTTTCTGGGGACAAGTATGTGAAATACTATCCATGGAAACTGAGTCAGTAAATAAAAAATAAAAATTACACTATGATGGGACAACATCTGTCGGTGATAAGAATAATCATACATTAAAACATACAGTTAATTTTTGCATAATTCTCGGTCAGTACTCTCACTATCACTATTTCTTTTTTCACTGGAATACTTAGGAGTCTCTAGATTGCTCTTTTTCCAAAGATTTTATGGTTTTTCCTGGATAAACATAGATAACTAAACACTACTATTCAGTCTTGTTTCTTCTTCTTTGTCTAGTTTCATTTGCTCATAATCCTAATTACATCACAATGTAGTAGGGAATGCTTGAATCACTCATCAATGTACGGGAAGAAGTTATAACAACAAAACAGATTTTGAGTAACTTTTCTATTGACGATAACTTCAAGCCTCTAATCCCTGCTGGGTGCAGGGCACCATCACTCTGTAATAAAAAGAATTCTTTTAGAGATGGACAAGAGATCAAATAAACAATACATAAAATTTATAACAGCATTAAGTTCAACCTAACTAATGATGATAAATAATAAATCTAGAAATGATTTATATTTTTCTTAACTATTTCTTCACATTCCCCCCACTAGATCTCCAGTCCATCTCAAAATTCCTCATGACAAGCAACAATGCCCTACACCAACTTGGTATATTTCAAGTAAATATAGATTACATTACAAATGAATTCCAGTAGAGAGATATAATGATCGATTAAAAGAAATTTAATTCATCATCCGTCCCTTCATCCAATTATCTGATTTTATATATTACAATTAGGTACATCATTTGACAGTTTTCTGATATAAGAAAATGCAATAGGAATAGACGATAAACCATCAAGCCCAATGAAGATACAGTACTTAAAAACTAAAAAAACTATATTATCATCCATCCCCTCCAACAATGTTTCAAATTACATACAACAAAATAAATTACATTAATTACAGGAAAACATTACAGTATTGCAGGCATATAGTCATGAACTATCCAAGAAAAAGAGAAATGTCATTCATTGCAGGCCAAAATCAATTTTAAAGAATAGAAAACTTATTGACTTTGGACTACAGGTATTATAGGATAATTAAAATTTACTAAATTTAATGTAATTGTCACAGTCATGGGAAAATTTATAAAAAATAATAAAGTTAAACAAACCATAACTCAGTATAGATTTCCTCACACAAGGTGTCCCGTTACACAGTCTTTCAACTACCCCAATGTGGGAATAAAAAATGGCTAATAAAAAAGGTAATTACTGTATAAAAACTGTTCAGTGATTCATTCAATGGGAGATTTATAATTATTCTTTCGATTCATTCAATGGGAGATTTATAATTATTCTTTCGAGTCTCAAAATTCTGTCTCGGGACATGCGCTGGGATTCAGAAATCTGCTGGCGAGCCATATTAATTTCTCGCAGCAGCGGGGACAGGGTAAGCTGGGGTCTCTCCAGGTACAAATGAGGTGTCATTAATTGATCAATAACCTCACATAACAATTGGTATTTGCGGGTTATAGACATTCTATGAAGTGAACCAGAGACATTATCTGTAGACTCAGAAGAGGACAATAAAAATCCCAAAAAGTCAGGCGATGACTCGGGTCAAAGTTCCGTTTCAGGAGACTCAAACATTACTGTAGTGTTCAAGTTAGATGCACATGACTGTGCCACTTCAGCCTCGAGCTCTGACTGGTGTCTTAATCTATCATTAGAATGTCGGAAAGGGTTTGAATTCTGAGGTTACTCAGGAATGGAGGATAGTTCCCTCCTTCTAGTATTCGTCTGGTCAGTGCGACAAGGCCTGCACTCCAGGACACGAGACTGAATTCAAGGTTGGTCAGGAACAGGACCTTTTGACCTAGTCCATGGGGGACTAAATCCACTAGAGGTGGTATTTTCAGGCAACACTCAGTCGTCACAATCGGATGGCAAAAAGTAGAGAAAGTCATAATCAGGATAGACAGACACTGCCGAGTCAGAAACAGGGCTTTCTAAACTAGCAGGTCTTGACCAGTCTGGACTGGAACTTGTGGAGCCAACAGAAAGTGGTTCCAACAAAGCAATGCTGGAAATTTCCCAAAATTCCCAACTCCCTGGAGGATGAACGACACCTTCATCTCGGAAAGAGGAGGCTAAGAATCGGGTTGTTGGAAATTCTGGTACTGGAGAGTGAACCACCAGTTCAGGAGTCAAAATCGGGGTTTCACACATTCTACTGGGGTTGGTTCTCCCACAGTTGGAGGACCAAACGATCTTGAAAGGTTCAGGCTTCAATACAGGAGTCTCATAAAAAGTTTCTGGAGGATGTAACCTGGCATCCAGTGCTCTTTTCCTCTCATAAGTCCTAGCTGGCTTAAGAATGGGCTTAGACTGAGTAATTGCTCTAGTAGGAGAGTGACTTTTCCTTTGTCGTTGGGACTTTTTACAATCTCTTGACAAAAGGTATGATGCGACTACTGTAGCCACCCCTTAGGAGTCACCATCACTGCTAGAACCAGAACTCTGAGACTTCGGAGGAAGTTGGACTATCATCCACAAGTCCTGGACTACAGTATACCGAGTCTCTGTTACAGGATCAGAACCCTTCAGATACCAGAGAAAGTGCCTCCTAAGTTAAAGGCCTGGTTTGAACCTCCAGTTTGGAGGTTCAAACCAGGCCTTTAACTGGGTATGGTGGGCTTTTACCAGCTCACCATCAGGCAGTATCTGCAGCTCATAGGTAACCTTATTCTCATGTACCTTAGTAACACGGAATACCACTTCAAACCCAGGAATGAGCTTGTTCGTCAGAAGATGTCCCAACGGGTGCATCTAGATGATGTCCCGACTGGTGCGCCTTCTTAAGAACCAGTGAACCCTCCTTAAACGGTTTGTAACGAGGATGTCCTTTAGCCCATGGATCTAGTTTCTGCTGACAGCAACGGGATACTGTACTATCAACATCGTGAGTGCCCTTCAGTATGTTCTCAGCTGGAGTACAACTAATCTCAGTGGGGTGGGAATGGTTGTAACTGAGAACTGCTCGAGATAAGTACTGGTCCCATTTCCGAGATTCCCCAGAAATCACCCTCAGTAACACACCAATAATACGGTTCACCCGCTCTACTGCACCATTACTAGAGGGTTTATACGGAGTTGTTTTCACATGTACAACAGTGTACTGCTCCAACAACTCAGTAAATTCCTGGGAAATAAACTTAGGGCTGTTATCAGTCAATATCCGGACTGGAACACGAGGAATAACAGGAAAAACTGTCATCAAGCGCCTGGCATATCGTACTACTCTTCTTATTCCTTATGGGTACTGCCGTCACCCACTTGGAATAATGGTCGACTACCATCAGACACCCAATAAAACCAGTACTGGTTGTCGGGAGTCTCGCAGGATCCATAGCTACCAATTCAAAAAGAGAAGAGGTTACTATTTTCAAGGTTGGCGGGGCAACCACCTCCCCTGAAATCTTACAAGTCTGACATTCCCAACACGTTCGGCACATATCCCTGATTATACTAATCAAAGATTTGTGCCAAACGAGTTGACGGAGCATTGCAGTCATTTTCCCGATCCCCCAGTGAGCATTCTGGAGGTGTGTCTTGGCAACTAAGTCTATCAGGACATAGAAGGTGACTACCGGGACTACTGAGCCATCTGGGTTCTGCTTCACTAGCAAACCCTGGTGCACTTCCAGGTCAGACCAACATATCCTATAGGGCAGATAGGAACGTGGAACCTGAGATGCATGAACTCCGGAGTAGATCATCTTGATGACAGATTGGATCTGTCAATAATCTCCTTGGATCTTGGCCACCTGACTAAAGGACAGAAGAGCATTCCTGGAGAACACACCAAAATCAGGTTCAGGGACAGTTACCTTCATAACAGTGGCCTCGGTATGCAGTGGGGAGACTGAGAGTACCTTGAGAGACAACTGAAGAACAGTAGTGTGGTCATACACCAACTGTTCTCAGGGTGAATCCAGTGTCAGGTAGGCTGCGCCCAGTAGATTCCTACCAAGAACAAAACAAAAGTTAATGTCTGGCAGCTACCACCGCATAGTTAGGGGGACCGTCCGCCATTTTTTTTCTAATGATCCAAAATACACCATTTCCATATATGTTTTAGACACATATAATACCTTCATCGTATAAAGATTTCAAGTCATTTGATCAAAAACTCTTTGATTTATTAGCAAAAATAATGATTTAAAATAATAAAAAAAAAAATTAGGTATATTTTTCCTTACTAATGACACCAATTGTATTGAAAATTATACAATAAAACTACTTTATAAACAGAACAATTCTGTGAGACGGAATTTTTATTTTCCTTTTTGTTTTTTTTATGAATTTTTATTTTTTTCCCTCTTCTAGACGCAAAATAATCGTGAATAGAAAGTAAAAATGAAATAAAAATTCCGTCTCACAAAATTTGGGACTCTTATTCCTCTTTTCAATGATATCTTTCTCTCTAAAATTGAACAATAAATAAGTGAGAAAAGTGTACTTAACTGTGAATAAGTATGTTTTTGAGTTATGAGCTCCCAAAGATATACAAAAAATATTTGCTTCTTTTCCTAAAGAAATCGAGAAATTGCTTCTTTTCCTAAAGAAATCGAGAAAATATTATAAGTTTTATTGTTTATTCCGACATAACGCACCCTAAACGTGGTATGTCATGAGTTGCCAGCGATCTCTCATTGTTGCCAGTGTTTTAGTTAGCATGTTTCAGCTTTGTACTTTTATTCATGTTTCCCTCTCTTCTTGGTTCTTTTGTCTTGTTCTCTGCTTACATTTTGTTCTCTCTATGACCTTAGGTAACATTGGCCTTGCTATAAAGTTCCCGAGGACCCTTGTGAAAACACAATGTACATACGAACTACAAGTAAATAAACACATGCATTGTAACTTCTTTACGTATTTGGAAACTCTAGCTGCTGTTCTCGTAGGACAATTTCGTTCACCTACCCTCTACCAATGCCTTCCATTTCTGCCAGTAGTAGGAGATTTCGAAACATGAGAGAGAGAGAGAGAGAGAGAGAGAGAGAGAGAGAGAGAGAGAGAGAGAGAGAGAGAGAGAGAGAGAGAGAGAGAGATATCATGAATCATGTACTGGGAGAATTCAACTTTGGAGTGATAGCATTTGGTTGATATAGATGAAAGTTCAAATTGAGAGAGAGAGAGAGAGAGAGAGAGAGAGAGAGAGAGAGAGAGAGAGAGAGAGAGAGAGAGAGAGAGAGAGATATCAGCTATCATTTGATTCTAAGAGAGAGTTGAACATTGGTATTATAGTATTTGTATGAATGGCAGTTTTTAAAAATTTGGTATTATAGTATTTGTATAAATGGCAGTTTAAAAAAATTTGAGAGAGAGAGAGAGAGAGAGAGAGAGAGAGAGAGAGAGAGAGAGAGAGAGAGAGAGAGAGAGAGAGAGAGAGAGAGAGAGATATCAACCATCATTTGATTCTGAGAGAGAGTTGAACATTGGTATTATAGTATTTGTATAAATGGCAGTTTAAAAAAATTTGAGAGAGAGAGATGCAGAAGTAAAAAACGCAAAGACGATTCTGTCAAACTCAGTCATGCAGACGACGCAGTAAGGATGAGGTCATCATTTAAAGACCGCTATATCTTCATTATTTGAAAAAACAATTGACTATTTGTTCTTTCTTTGACCTTAGGTAACATTGGCCTTGCTATAAAGTTCCCGAGGACGTGAAAACACAATATACATACAAACTGCAAGTAAACTAACACATGCATTATAACTTCTATACGTCTTTGGAATCTCTGGTGGATGTTCTCGTAAGAAGTAGATTTCGTT
>NC_090743.1:74316356-74331356 GCF_036898095.1 Palaemon carinicauda
ATTCGTTCACCTACCCTCTACCAATGCCTTCCATTTTTGCCAGACGTACAAGATTTCGAAACATAAGTGAAAAAATCGCTATATATATATGCAAAAATAAACACAAAAAGATGATTGTGTCAATCTCAGTCATGCAGACGACGCAGTAAGGATGACTTCATCATGTAAAGACCGCTATATCTTCATTATTTATAAAAATAATTGGCTGAAACTTCTGGAGAGCATGTACGATATGTTTATGCATACATAGAAGCAATAAAACAATTTTCGATTTCTGAAAGTTGGTATGTCAAAACACTGGCAGACAGTCCCCTTAAACAGCGGTAGTCTCCACCCGGAAGGACACTTCACCTCTAACTGGACGTAGCCTACAATGCTGGTGCAGGAACCAGTCAGTCCCTCTAACTGTTCTCCTGACAGTACCTGATACTCTATACCAAGCTGGCTCAGTACAGACTCACTCACAAGACAAACCTGTGCCCCTGTATCAACAAGAGCACAAAATAAGGTTTCCTGTATCATTACTATACCTACTGCCGAGTGTTGAGACACATGCGTATAACTGGACTGACGGGGGTGCCTTTTCTGTCACATACTGGATTACAGGACAATCCTCTGGCACTGATCATCAGTGACCAAGCCCTCAGCGTCAGGCACACAAGATTTTACCTCCGCCTCATGGTCCAGAATCACGTCAGTTGGGGGGACGTAATTGTGGAGCTTGATCAGAGGGTTAAAATGCACTCCAGACAGACACTGAAGATGCACACACTAAGGCTCAGTCACGGATGGATCACGATAGACTACAGGACAAGTGCTGCCAAGAGCAACGCCAGAGCTGGGACTGTACCTGGAAAACGCATTGCCTTGATCCTGTTCCTACTAGTCTTGTCCAGTTTGAAGCCTAGTCAACCAGCGTCCTTCAGAAATTGCTGAACTAAGGCATCACGGAGCTTGGCTCCTTTCAGCTGAGAGTCAGGTACGACACCTGACCCTTCCTTCCAGCAGTTCCCGACTAGCTCCAAGTATTCTATAAGAGAGTCTAGACTGCCACAAACCTCCTTATACAAGGCCAGTCCAGTAGGTAACTTGGGAGTGCTGGGTTCAGTAGCAAACGGGATAACCAGTCAGCTGCGGCATTCTGATCACATGGACAGTAGTTAACAATAAAGTTAAATTCGGACAGGTTCTCCAGTGTCCGTGCTAGACGACTGTCCACCATCTTCATGTCATGAAGATACATCAGGGGACGGTGATCAGAATGAATCACGAAGAACTGACCATAGAGGAAGGGCCTGAAGGTTTACAACCCCCCATCGCAGAGCAGCCAACTCACGCTCAATGGTAGAGTAATGAGTCTCGCAGTCAAGGAAAGTCATGGAGTCGTACGCTATCGCCCAACGCTCCCCTGGATGCTCCAAGAACTCCTGGCACAGACAAGCACCAGCACCCTCACCCGAAGCATCAACAAACAACTCCAAGGGTTTAGCATCAGCGGAGTAGTCAGGGTAAGACAACATAATGTCCTCCTTGATCAGTTCCTTCAAGGGCATAAAGGCTCCATCCATTTCTGCAGTCCATTTCAGTTTTCTAGTCCCCTGGAATTTACGTCCACACCAGTCTTTGCAGATAACGGTTTGGCCATCTGTGAGCACATGGGGATAAACATCCATTGAAAGTTTACCAGTCCCAGGAATCCTCGTAGCCCACGCACAGTGGTAGGTATAGAAAAGTCCTTCACTTTCTGGATATATTCTGACAGCTTACGCATACCAGAACGTCCAACCAGATAACCAAGATACTGTACCTCGGCTTGAACCTAAGAACACTTCCCCAGTTTTATCTTGAGTCTGTGCTTCTGGAGAGTAGCCAAAACTCGTTCTACCAGTTTCAGGTGTTCCTCGAAAGAAGACCCAAGTATCAAGATGTCATCAATGTAGACAACCACCTTGGCTTTTTGGAACTCTTGGAGGATACAATGCATTTCTCTCTGGAACACTGCAGGTGCATTTTTCAGTCCAAACGATAAGCGTCTGAACTGCCAGTGTCCAAAGGCGGTAGAGAAAGCTGTGTATTCTTTACTGTCCTCTGACAATGGTAACTGCTAGTATCCACAAATCAGGTCAAGGGTTGTAAAGTATTTGACTCCTTGAAGCCCAAATACGGAGTCTGCCATGTTAGGCATTGGAAACTTATCAGAAATAGTCACCTTATTCAGTCTACGGTAGTCCACACACAACCGTATACTATTGTCCTTTTTTTGGACTGGAACAATGGATGAAGACCAAGGAGAGATACTGGTTTCAATAATACCCAGTTCATGCAACTCCTTGCACTGTTCCTCAATCGCGTCAGCGACGGGTTTGGTAAACTGTCGAACCCTTTGATAAATGGGGTCTCGTCATACAGATGGATGCGTATTGGTGTGCTTGAGCGCTCTCCCCTATATCATTATCACCAGTACTGATAACTGGAAGATGACGTCGAAGCATTTGACAAAACTGGTACTTCTGAGAAGAGTCCAGATTGTCTATCTCTTCCAATACGCTTGGTTCAGGTGTCAGGTCCCACTCCTGTGATATCAGGCAGGATAGAGGAGCATCCACCATTGCCATGGTGAACACCTTCCCCAAGAGATCACCCTTCTTGATCTTGGCAGTTTCTTCAGATGAACCCTTGATTAAAACTGAGGCTTTTCCATCTTTCAGTTCAAGGATACCAAGGATTGTTATAAGTGAATTGAGTTCACTTCTTTCTCACGTATCCTGTACTCTTCTTTCTAAACATCTCTGGGCTAGATCTTCAAGTATTTCCTTTCCCATGATTACCAGGGCCTTCCTACAGGTCTTCTGCCTCTTCCATATTTCCTTTACATTTGACTAATTGTTTCTCATACCTTCTCTTACATGTCCAAACCCCCTCGATCTTTGAGCTGTTTTTTTCTAGCTCCAATTCCTCTTTTTTTTTTTTTATAATATCTTCTCGCCGTACTCCAGCTCTGAAACTTAAACATTTCAAGGCCATACTTTATCTAAACTAACAATAATATAATAACAAATTACCACAATTATAGCTAGCTGAAACAAGATTATAACTGTTGGTAAAGTGGCATACAATTTTTTTTTTTATCAAATACTGTAGTAATGTATAAATCATATGTATAATAGATGGCAATCAAAGTTTTAAAACCTTTGGTAATGTACTGTTACACTGTGAACCTTTTGATAATTTTTTAACAGTTCTTGGATTGGATATAAGACTTTGGGTCATAAAGTACCAATGTGGAACTGGATGGGAAGGGAACCCTACAGTTGCGTTAAGAAGTAAAAGTGAGATTGAAGAAAGAAAACTGGAACAGGGGTGAAAAAGAAAAGACTTAAAAAGCGTATGCAGCTAGGGGCCCGAAGGAACACTGCAAAGACACTTATAAGTTATGCTTACAGTACACTGTGTGAGGTGCACTGATAACACAACCCCCCCCCCCCCCAAAATCCCCAGATAGGATTAACAGTGTGTGGATGAAATTTCTGTTCAGACGGATGAAATTTCTGTTCAGACTGATGAATGTTAAAGACACGGTTATACAATAAGCATAAAGAAAAGATACAAAAGGTTTGGTATATAACAAGAATTTAAGCAACAGAAACAGAAGGAAATGCAAACTACAGAATTGGTTTGTAAAAAAAAAAAAAAAAAAAATAGATAAATACCTCATGCTTGCATACATAAAGTAAACTACTGTATTGGAAGAAAAAATGTATGAGCCTAGTGAAATCATGCCTACCCACCACATCTATGCCCTTGGTCTTGACCATATTTTATTTATCAAAACCTTTTCTATTTTGGAAACAGAAGCCTTTGTTGATGCTTTCACTACGATGCCGCAAATCTGCTACTCAAGTTGTATACCAGATTTGTCACTTGGATATACTTGCTCACTTACTCTATAAGAAGTTACATAAACATGTTTATTTGATTTACTGCTGATGTGAATAAATTTGTCAAAATTTTGCTTTATTCTCCGTTGTATTTTGCTCTAAACCAAAATGTTTTTCCATTCATTATGAAGTGATTATAGAATATTTTGTAAGAAATTTGTTTTATGTACCAGGTAGTTATCTCTAAATAATGGCAAAGCACTGCGATTTTATGTAAAATAAAAAAAAAAACTTTTTATTCAATGAAGTGACATGTTATTCCATGATAAGTAGCCGTTGAAAGATATGAGTTATTAGTTATAATGGACTTTACATCGTACAGAAATGTAATGAAAATATCCATTTATTTGCTTTGGCACAAGAAGTATTCTATAATGTATAATCATAAGGTACAGTGGAGCACTGCAATTTTTTTGTAAAAAAAGAAAGAAAAAAAAAAAGACTTATCTATTAGTGACTGTTATTCCTTAATAATTCCACAATAAATAGACATTCAAAGAGATAAAACTACTCGACAGTACCGTAATATCTGTCTTTATGATATACAGAAATACAATAAAAATTTCTATATGTTTCCGTTGACACGAAAAGTATTCTATAATGTATAATTTGTAAGGTATATATATGATCAACAAAAACTGATGACACACACAGATGTGAATTTAGTTCATTAGACATAAGGTTTGTTTGTTCTTGTCATTCCATCTTGCATGTCATTGTCACTATGAACTGGATCATTCCTGTTTTGGGTATTTCACTAGTTTGGAAATAGAAACTGCGCATGTGAGAACTAAGACGAATACTGCGTTGAATGGCAACAGCATATGGAAATAATGACAATAGGCTGACTTTTACTTGTGAAAAACAATGAACAATACTATTATGAAACATATAAGACATGAGGATGATATTATTTTGTATAAATGATAGTAGAGAAAAAGGAATACAATAAGAAAAAACTAATTTCGTCACGTCAGTAACTTGTATTACTGGTAAAACGTTTCACTTACGTTGTGGGTGGGAGTTTGAGTCAGAGCCGGAGAATTGAAGAACACTTTTTAGTACCTTTTTTGTGATTTGGACATTAAATGCAACATAGAATTACACTAAAATAGATCTTACTTAATCATAAATAAGGACTAGACTCATAAGTATTTCGGGCGGTGGTAGGATGGGATGTGAAGACATATCTATAAGCTGGGGGTGTCGCGGGGGTTTTGAGTAATGCCTCTGTAAGGAATGTCGCCATTGGCTACAGAGAGTGGCGTGATTTGATATGGTAATATGAAAAATAAAAAAAAGACTGAAATAACAAAAACCTACTAAAATACCTCTTACACAATCAGAAATAAAGTCTAGAATCCCAAAGACTTTGTTGGCTGGCCGTAGAAAGAAAGAGGGGCTGTTATCAGGAAGAGAGGGAAATATTCTAGTGAAATTATTCAAGTGCGAACTGTGTAAGATAAAAGACCATGTCCTATAATCTTTTGTAGGATATACAAGTAATTTTAACTTCTATAGTTTATATTAAAGCTTCTAATGATGATAAAAATTAATTATAATAATAATGGCGTATCCGGCCGTCACCGTCTATCACCAGGCATGGCATGTTCTGATGTGTAACGAAGTCATCATAGTGAAAGGGGTTAAAGAATAAAATTATTCGCTCTTCAGTCCACTTCATGCCTCCATCGGCCAGCCACATTAGCATGAGAAACATTCTGCATTAAAGAAATGTATAGTAGATTAATTGCCTCTAGGTCACTTAGCAAAGCATGATGTGTGGTATAAGAGATTAGATTAATCTAAACAAGTTCATTTTCAAAATCACAGTGATAAAATTTAATGGGAAAATATGACACTGTACGAGACTAAAATTAACAGTATCAAAATTTTACGAGTGTCGCTACCTCAGCTTATCAGAATTGATAATTGCAATACTTAACTTGAGAGTAGGAGTCTCCACAAGCTCAGATATCTTCACTAAACACAAAATAAAGGTTCCGAACACAAGAACGCGTGTTGATATCATGGTGCTATAGAAGGAATGATGGGAGAAGCGTGAGTAGTGGTAGTGGTCGGGGGTGGGGGGGGGGGGGGGGGGGGTGGGGGGGGGCAGTAGCCGTAGTAGTGGGCTGTAGTTGGATGTAGAACGGCACCTTGTAGTAACGGGGGATGTTGAGGAAGGAGAAGACTAATTGGTAAGGGACCTGTGATAGTGGTTTTAACACGCCCCAGTTATTATACCGACACCCTATAAGGGTGAGCAAGCTGGGTATATTCCTGGCATTCCATGCAACTTTTTTCTCTGGTATATTTATCACTATTTATACCTTAGAAATGGTGCTATAAGGAGCATTTCACTGGGCGACACAGGTCCCTCACCCAGAAATAGATTTTTCCTTCGTCAAAATCCCTTTGCGGTACCTAAATCCATCTATTTTCTACTTCTCATTGATAATATTTTAGTCATTCCTGAATGTCACACTTCAAATAAAACCTTTCATAGATAATGCCATGATTCAATATACTGTGTGAAATTAAATTACTGAACTAAGAGTTGATGGAATTAGTCAACAAGGTATTTTAAAGATACTGAAGGTTATTTAGTTAATGTAGTATATAAAGAACCATTGCGAGAAGTGGTTTTTGGTGGGAATAGGTTGGATCTATGATTTTTGTTTATAAGGAGATAAAGTCTAGGGGTCCCTTCTTATTTCTGTTAATTAGCTACCATTTAGGGAATTATACCCCATGAATATCTAGTAATGAATTTTTCATACATATTTTTTTACCAAATTGTTCGATATCTGTGACTGTTGGTTTTGACACATAAATGTAATGAGTCAATCAGTCAGTAATTGCCACATGACATAAAATTTTGTGTTCAAAAACACCCTGTACAATTTAAAATTCACATGATCGTGATGCACGTATGTTGACGGCAAGACTTTTTAATGAGATAAACTATTCTTGCAGTTAAAATAAATTTGGGAAATTAAGGCAGCTATTTTGAAATACCTATATAGTCCTGCTTGTTGATGGCTATTGGTATACAATATGGCACTTTTTCATTTAGGAAAATATTATTTTATGACTCAAACTCTCAATTGTTAGGCAAAATATTCTTAACATATTATTTCTGGTATTTCAGACTGCACTTACGAAAACACACAGGCAGTCGGGGGCGAGCACATGGTTCTCGTTTCAATAACCAGCCACATGGTGCTTCATCTCAACATCACTACCAACGACGTGAAAACTACTAGTATTTATATCAGGGACAGTCAGAGGACCAGGTGAATTATTGAATCTGCTTGGGCTTGTCCCAAAATAGGTTAGGAAAACTTTCCATAAAACAATATCTTTGGTTGTTCATTTCTTTTTCTAATTTATATAGATATAATCCATACTGGATCTTTAAAGTGTAATGTTAACAAAATTGCTGGCCAGTTCATTTTTTAACGTTCAAAAAGAAGTGCTCTTGTGCTATTTGGCCCCAGTTTACCAGTCTGCAATTTCTAGAATGTTATGTGAATTTTTTTGTATTTCGTACCTGTGGCTTTCTTCTAGGAGTTGAATAATTGAAGACAATTTATTCTGTAGGTCAGAGCATGTGTTTCTTTATTCACATCCAATTCTTGAGAGGTTGATTAAGTGTTCTTATCCTGCAATATAGAATACTTTAGTTAATTGTATTCTTCGTTTTAATTTATTAGTGTCAACAGATATTTTATAATTAGATATTTGGATAGTACAGTATTTATCATTCCAGAAAGCCAGACTTTTTGCAGATTTGAAGGTTATATGACGTCCACTTACAGGCTGACCTACGAAATTGTTAACAGATACCTGATAGCATATAAGAAAATTTGAAAAAAAAGATTAATAGATTTATTTTAAAAGACAAACAAGTCCTCCTTGTCTAAATGAAATTAATTTTAGAAATCACAAGTTATATTACTCTTGCAAGGTATTAGTGTTAAATATATGTATAGACAAGCTTTCTTACATAAAGTTGTGTTGAAATCTGTTGTATCATTTTTCATGAAATGCTAAAATACTCTATAACAATTGGATGTTACTGTTAATTTTAATATTGTAGGAATCATGTAATCTCAAAGATAATTGCTACCAGATTTTTATTCTACTAAATCCCACTTGTGCTACATAAGAGGCCTTTTTCAAGGTAATATTTAAATTTATATATATATTGATCAGTCAGAAAACTGGCATCCACGAATCAGTGTACAATTGCATCAGTTTATTTTGTATTTGTGAAACTATGAAGTTTATCATAACATCTGAGAGAGAATACAAGATTGAAGTGTAGAGCATGAAACAGAGGGTAGGAAGATTCATTTGTAACATTTCGGTAAACCTTTGGATTTTTGCTAAGAAATTAATATACTTTTTACTATAATGATAAACTTACTAATGACTACACATTCGCATTGGATGGTGTTAAATCGTACTATACTTTTTGCAAGATTTTTTTAAATGTATACAGGATAGAAAATCAGCTGATGCTCTCAGGTGAAAAAATAGATATTTCTTTTATCATTTTGGTAGTATGAATCTCAGAGCTATGACATGGCCAGACTTACAATTTATCCAACTTCTGTATATACTTATAGGTGCACATTCTCAATGACAAGAGTCGGCATCATGCTGTCACACCATGAAGTCTTGACCAGGTTCCTGTCATAGCTGTCATGCACCTATAAATGGTCATGAATCAGTTTTGTGCATGACCTGCTCAAGTTAATGTACTTATATAGTCTTTTATTTCTCTTAGCATTTGAAAATTAAAAATATTTTTTTTTTTTTTATATTTTCAATGCAACAATGACTTGGGCTTTTGTATTAAGGAAAAATAAATTGTTTCCCCTTCCCTCCCCCCAAGTCAACTTGCATCAGCGTAAGGAAGAGTAGAAAATTTCCGTTGGCTCGCAAATTTTATGACATTTTAAATGCTCTTCTCAGTAGTGTTTGAACGTTTATTTATGTATTGTATATTCATTTTGTCTATATGGAAAACATAATCATGGCTAGGCATCAAATGTTCAAGATTTCATGTTAACATATGCCAATATTAATGTTGCAGATAAATGATTTTCACCGATGGTAATAGTGTATGTCTTATGGTAATGCCGTACCAATGTAGCTATTTTTTAACATTTTCTGTTAACTGTTCACAGGGCTTTGATTCCAAACATAGTTGGACATGCATTGCTTTATGGTAAAAAATTTATATACACTTGAAAAGCATTATTGTGAAGGTGACATTTATTATGCAGTTTTGCAGGCGTTTGTGTTGAATATACTGTAACGAATGAATTGATATGAACTAGAATAAAGCAGTAAGAGGTCATAGATATTTTTCTTGTAAATATACAGATATTAAAAGCCAGTATTGCACAGGCTTCAGATACAGTTAGCTGGGAAATTTCTTCTATTCCTAATAGTTATTGTTTTTGCCTCAAAACTTAGCCAGTTTCTTATGGTGATATTAAGGAATTGTCAAAATATTTGCTTGGAGCGGTCTTTTTTGAGAAGGTTTGACCTTGCAAAAAACATTACCATGTTTTAAATTGTTATAGACAATCTTATGTACAGAGGAACTATTTCTACAGAGGAGATTGTTTGATGCCAAGCAAAATGTTACACTGTACTGTACTTCAGTATTGTAGTTTCCAAATAACACTTCCTACTTTGGGATTTACGGGAAATATGACAGCTATTTTTGTAAATAATCTATAGGTTATGCAGGAAGGCATTGGAAGGATGTAGATGGGAAACTTGCTAAAAACTTTTTATTAAATTTTGCATATGATATACAGTATATATGGGCTAAATCCAAGAATCTGAAGTTCGGCGATTTAATGCATATATATGTATCCAAATCGTTACTAATTTTCTTTGCCTTATTTTATTCAACATTTGTGTTTTACCTTGATTTTTTTTTTTTTTAAATCGTTCACTGTTACCATCTCTTAATTATGGTATACAGTTAAAATGACCCTATTCAGAATGCAACTTAAGCTTTTCTTATGCTATGTTGTTCAACTGGCCAATATTTGGCTTTTTAAAATCTGTTAAGTTTTAACACTACTCATTATTTCTAATGTAACTTAATGTTAAGTCTGTTTTGTTGGAACACTTGTTGAGAGGAGCAGCTCTGTGAAATAGCAGTTGTTAAAAGTTTGTTAGTTATGGTTAGGGCTAAACTTTGAAAATTGGCCTTTTTTTATTGAGGGTTAATCACAAAAAAGAAAAAAAAAATATGTGGATATTTTTGCTGTCACCTTGAAACTTTCTCATCTTTAATACTGGTGGTGTAGCTTGCGAATAAGAATGCAGTATAGAAGCCAAAGTAATTTTTTAGTTAAATTTATCCAGAAACATTGAAGTGGTGAGTGGAAATCAGTAAGTCCAGTTTGAACTATAAGTCCTAGAACAATAGTATGAAAAATAATTGTCATTTACTTATTTACCACAGTTTTGGAACATCCTGCAAAATGATGTTATTTCAAGAAATCTTACACATTTGTCTTTGTTTCACCAGTTACTGGTTAATTATTTTTAGCACTGAAACAAGTGGATGTCTGACACAAGGAAAGTATTTGTTTTTAGACTAATGTCCTTAGGTGCATTATAGTAATTTAGTATTTTTTTCCTTGTTTACATTGTATGTAATATACAGTTGTCTTGGCTATGTAAGCAAGTGCTGGTGGTTCTTTTTATGTTTGTTTTTTGTCAAGTGGAGTGGAAGTGTTTCTAGAAATGCTTTATGTAATTTGCTTTCAAGTAGTGATACTGGTTGTATTTCTTGTAATCACATATCAAGTATACATCACTTATTTAAGGTAACTCCTGAATGAGGTGAAGTTGCATTGCTTAGTGTTACAGTAAAGTTATCATTCATGTTATGATTACAGTCAATCTTACTTACAAGTATATTGATACTCCTTATTTGCCATTTTTATTTGGCCATCAATAGTACTTTACAACCAAAAGTAAGCTGAATATAACTTTCATTCTATTGTTCTTTGTTAAGATTACTCCTCTTTCTGTAGCACAATTAAAAATCTCTATTTACAAGTAATTAATTCTTAAACTTTATTCAGATACGTATGCAATGTTATATCTGCTGCCGCCTTGGTGTGTCCATATTTATATTTTTTACGTTTTTCAGGAACTCTTTTTGCACAGATAAGTAATTATATTTTATTTTTCACAACCAAAGATGCTCTTGTTGTTTGTTTATACCAAGATTTATTTGATGGAAAATCTCTAGTTAGAGAGCCCTTTGGTAGACTCAGCTTTATTATTACAGGCTAAATCTCTTACAAGTGTTTGAAGTTTTTGTTTTTTCATGTGAACTTTCAGGACCCCAAATAAGTTTTTTTTTCAACTTTCCATGATTGGAATCTGTGATGAAATGTGCATGATTTTCCATTTAGGATTACTTTGAATATTAATACAATCCTTTCCTTTTAAAGCTTTTCAAACTTTTGCTGAAATATTCCTCACTTTTATTTGCCTATTTAAATTACTTGATTTCAGTAAAATAATAATTAATTGGGGTTTATTTCACAGCTGTGAATATTTGTATAATTCCAGGGTTGCAATATCATACTGTACTATTATATTTGGAATGAATGTCACAAATAGTTTATATATGGTGAAAGGACAAGGTAATTTACTTCATATTGTATAATTTATTAGCTTTAAGACCTCTGTAAAAGCCCACTATTTTGATTTGATGCAGCTGTGCTTTCATTGTGATAATTCTGGGAGTAATTGGCATGTTCTGCAGTTTCATTGGTGCAGCTTTCAGTATTTATTGTATGTAGTTCCCTGATTTCACTTAGGGGAATTCAGACCCCTTTTTAAAAATAACCAACGTTTCATTAGCACGAGAATTTATTTAAAGCACTCAAGTATTGTCTGATTTATGTATGTTATTTGTATCTTCAGGATGTAGCTGTATCACTCATAGATGGTACTGTGAAAGAGCAAGAGAGAGCTTGCTCTCTATCAGATATGTGCATTCACTATTTATGTTATCACTTGCACTAAAATGGAACTTGAGATCAGTTACTGAACTAACTGGCTGTCAATGCCATCTTCTAACAGTATTTTATTCATGACAGTTATATGTTCAAATGACTAGAGGGCAGTAGTCATTAATACAGTATTGTAAATTATTATAAAAGAAATTACTTCATTGACACAAGTAAATAATGCTGGAAATTTAAGTCACGTGTTATTCCATCTTACACTCCATACACTTGGTTTCATCTAATACTGCTGTTAGCAAAGTTTTGTATACAAACATTAAGACATGCAGCTTCTTTCCATGAGTTGGTGTTTTTTCATTCTAAATTCATAAGGCCACAGTAAAATATTTAACTGATTTTGTTTACCAAACTTATCATAGCAAGTGTCGCATAAAAGTTGATTTATTTATTTTTGTTCGTGAATATTTTTCAAATATCTGGCCATATGCATCACTGCTCTCTGGCAGTGAAAGTTAGAATAATTCTTTGCATTTTAATTAGAAATACCCGGTACCCTGTTTGGAAACATTGCATACTAAAAGCAGTTGTAATTGGAGTTTTGAATTTGTTAAAACATTTTTGAAATGCAACTTTTAAATTACTGGTAATTATAACAACAAGACTCTGATCTTTAATCATAATATAAAGAAATATTAACTTGCAAACATGATTATGCAATAGTTGGGTTTGGACTTTCTTGTGAATGAGTTGTTTGGTGCATATTAAAAATAGATTTCAGAGCTAAATGATTCACACTAAAATTCTGTGAATACGTTTAGTGTAAATTTTTTCAAAGTAAAATGTTTTTTATAAAGAGATTAAATCCTTTAAAGAATTAGTCTAGTCAAGTTGCAAGTAGGTTAACTGTTTCTCTTGTCATTAGGAGAATTTTTTAGAGAAATTTATTTAAATTCCTTGAAACATAGACTGACAGATCTGAATAATGTATTTCATTGAATTAAGATTTTACATGTGCACCGTTGACTAAAAAGTTTAAGTGATGCATTTCGTATGTAAACCAACATACTGTACCATCTCAAGAGGGTCTTTTGAATCAGACCACCATCACGCTTCTTTTGCAGGCACTGTGGCACTCACAGTATTTTTACTTTTGTATCTGCTCTTCACTGAGGAAGGACTGTAAACTTATTTGTATCATAGGACCTGTTTACAATAAAATGAAAAGTTGAAGTATGATTGTATGTTATCCAATGAATTTTGTTTCAGTACACTATATACATTTGAGAATACAATAAATAGCTTTATATCAGAGTGGGTGACTTCTGTCGACTTTAGTCATCATAACTATGATTATCAGTGCAGCTAGATGCAAATAATTTAGTCAGATCACAAAGTTACTTTATATTCGTAACTCCCAGAGTTCATTATACCTGATTTGTCAATTCTTAAAAATTAAAGTTTGAGAAACTACAAATTATAGTTCTAATTTGGTTTTGAAAACTGTAGTTATAAAATAATGTTATTGGGATCAGGTCATGCAAGTTATGTAACAAATAACCCACAAGTCAAACATGACCAAGCCATTGGGAGATTATTACTGTATGTCAGTTTGTAATTTCAATTTTAATTACTAATAATAAGATTTAACAATACACTAGGATTCATTTTTCACTGTCAGATTTATTACTACAAGGCCTGTCATTTATTACTGATCATGGGTTGCAGACAAACTGTATACACAGTATTTAAATTACTTGCTGTATTAGATATATTTTATCTAATCAAGGCATATATAGCTTTGTAAAGAAGGCTGGGGAGGATTTATTCACCAGAATACAACAAATTTGAAAGTAATTTGTATTCTTCCTAACAATACAAACCTTGAGCTCTTTATTGTGGATATACTTTCAGCGAAGCTGGAAGACTAGCCATAAGACTTTGAGCAAGGTGTAACTACCCCACACTAGTTGGCAGGGGTAGTACCAGCTACCTCACACACACATTGGTGTTCGGTGTTGTCTTGTCATTTTTGATTGCAGGTCTTACAGGGGGATTGGTGATGGCGGGCCAAATTTGTAGAGCTCAAGGTATGTATCATTAGGAAAAATACAAATTTACAATTTGTCAATTATTCCAACACTAAATACAAACCCTTTCACTCTTTATTAGGGATGACTCACCCTTTAGGTGGGTGGAAGTCTGAACCAACTGGCTGGTTTTTGACCCGGGGTTTTCACGTACGTTCTGGGCACGTAACTGGGAGAAAACCTGACACCGCTAAATTTCAGGCAAAGCACGGTTAGCGGCCTGAGTAATGTCTGATATTGTGTGATACTAGCAATGTGATTAGTCTAGGTAAGAATTCTCAGAAACTTAAGAATCTTTGAATCAACAATAGACATTACCCCATCCCACCTCGTCAGGGGGTATGGGGACTTGACAAGTATTCTTTCTATACTAGGTTAAACAAGGAAAATGGTTTTACCTGCAGACAGATGAGGACCATAGGTGCTGTTTCCCCAAGAAAAGAGAATATGAAAACAAGAAAGAGTCTGTCATTCTTAACATTCATCCTACTAAACCCGGGTAACCTCTATTATCAACCATAGGCTACTTGTCCATATAAGAGCCCAAGGTATTTAAACTACTTATGCAGCCTCAATAGGGCCAATAGAGAACAATTCCATGTTCCTGTGGGTCACATCTAGCAGGTAGTGGATGATGAAGGTTGTCTGATGCTTCCAAACTCCTGCTTGTAAGACCTGTATCACAGAGAAGTTCTTGAACACCAGGGATGTGCTGATGCAACTGACGTCATGAGGTTTGGGTCGTCTTGTCTTTAGAGTAGGACCAGGATTTAGTACTATGTCTATGACCTTATGAATCCAAGCAGAGATGGTCATTTTTTTATTCTCCTCTTGACCTAACCCCTGCTGATACTCGGAACGAGCTGTTACTGTTCTTTAGAGATAGTACCTCAAACTTCTCACTGGACAGAGTAACAGTTGATCTCGATCATCGGTTACATTACGAAG
>NC_090743.1:74338856-74353856 GCF_036898095.1 Palaemon carinicauda
CCATCAGGACGACATGGCCTGAGCCCAATATATATACATATATATATATACACAGTATATATATATATATATATATATATATATATATATATATATATATATATATATATATATATCTATATAGATATACATATATATATATATATATATATATATCTATATATATATACATATATATATATATATATATATATATATATATATATATATATATATATATAGATATATATATATATATATATATATATATAGATATTATATATATATATATATATATATATATATATATATATATGTACATATATATATATATATATATATATATATATATATATATATCTATATATATATATATATCTATATATATATATATATATATATATATATATATATATATATATATATATATATATATTTATATATATATAGATATAAATATATATATATATATATATATATATATATATATATATATATATAGATAGATATATATATATATATATACATATATATATATATATATATATATGTATATATATATCTATATATATATATATATATATATATATATATGTATATATATATCTATATATATAAATATATATATATATAAATATATATATATATATATATATATATATATATATATATGCATATCCAGAGAATTGACCATAGGTCTCCAGAATTCTAACTCCTGGCGCGAGTATCTTTAAAAAAATTTCTTAAGGATATCGCATCATATCAGGGGACATATTTCTTGATATGACACATGGCAATCTTCACCCCGAATACAGTTTTTGCTCTGAGGGGGAAGAGTAGCGAAATTGAAGGAGAGCCGTTATCAACGTTACCCTTTTTCCCCTACTATTACAGGGCCCAAAATGGCCGCTCATTCGTTATTCAGTAGCTTTTTTACACGGTGTATCTCCCTGCTCACTCTAGTGTTCAAGTTTGCTATTTCGAGGAATTTATCATGCATTCTCCAGCATCTTCTGCCTCTGGAAAGTTGAGTATTTAATCTTTCCTGTGTATAATTTTTATCTCCCTTCTCACAGTGAAATTAGCATAATTTTAATGTGTTTATTGGAGCATAGCCAGTAACCGGAGGTGCCATTTTCACGCTGTCATTCGTCATGCATGCCTTATTCAGTCAGCAGAACGACATTTCCGGTAATTAGCTTTAATGAATTAAGGGATTTTGACGAAGGAAAAATCTATTTCTGGGCGAGGAACCTGTGTCGCCCAGTGAAATGCTCCTTATAGCACCATATCTAAGGTATAAATACTGCTAAATATACCAGAGAAAAAAGTTGCATGGAATGCCAGGAATATACCCAGCTCGCTCACCCTTATGGGGTGTCGGTATAGTAACGGGCGTGTTAAAACCACTATCAGAGGTCCCTTACCAATTAGTCTTCTCCTTCCTCAACATCCCCCGTTTCTACGAGGTGCCATTCTACATCCGACAACTACCCGCTACTATAGCTACTGCCCCCCCCCCCTACCCCTACCACTACCCACTCTCTCTCAGCATTCCTTACTTAGAACCGTGTCCTCTTCCTTAAATGTATCGATCGTATACATTAAGAGTCTCGGTGATATAGTGTAGCCGAGATCTCGCCCTGCGATAGGCTAACCTAGCCTACGCGCTTTAGTATACTTTCATACATTATCCCCGTTTACCCTCGCGTATCGTTTGATCAATTCAACAGGAGATAGTATATCTCCTAGAATTAGTTATATAATTCGATACTCGTCTCCTTCGGAGATTTAAGGGTAAACCCTTCCTTCCCTCTTGAGTGCCGCCATTAGGCGACAACCCTATCTTGATCTTGCCATAGCGTAATATACTCTGGCTTGACTAGGCTAGTGTTTTTCTGTCTTCCTCCTTGCCGGCGAGTATCCCGGCTTGGTTTTACGACAGTAACTCAGAGTATTCAGTCTTTATTATTATTATTATCATTATTATTATTATTATCATTATTATTATTATTATTATTATTATTATTATTATTATTAGCCAAGCTACAACCCTAGTTGGAAAAGCAAGATGCTATAAGCCCAAGGGCTCCAACAGGGAAAAATAGCCCAGTGAGGAAAGGAAATAAGGAAATAAATAAATGATGAGAATAAATTAACAATAAATCCTTCTAAAAACAGTGACAACGTCAAAACAGATATGTCCTATATAAACTATTAACAATGTCAAAGACAGATATGTCATATATAAACTAAAAAAAAGACTCATGTCACCCTGGTCAACATAAAAACATTTGCTCCAACTTTGAACTTTTGAAGTTCTACTGATTCAACTACCCGATTAGGAAGATCATTCCACAACTTTGTAACAGCTGGAATATAACTTCTAGAATACTGTGTAGTATTAAGCCTCATGATGAAGGCCTGGCTATTAGAATTAACTGCCTGCCTAGTATTACGAACAGGATAGAATTGTCCAGGGAGATCTGAATGTAAAGGATGGTCAGAGTTATGAAAAATCTTATGCAACATGCATAATGAACTAACTGAACGACGGTGCCAAAGATTAATATCTAAATCAGGAATAAGAAATTTAATAGACCCTAAGTTTCTGTCCAACAAATTAAGATGAGAATCAGCAGCTGAACACCAGACAGGAGAACAATACTCAAAGCAAGGTAGAATGAAAGAATTAAAACACTTCTTCAGAATAGATTGATCACCAAAAATCTTGTAAGACTTTCTCAATATGCCAATTTTTTGTGCAATTGAAGAAGACACAGACCTGATGTGTTTCACAAAAGTAAATTTGCTGTCGAGAATCACACCTAAAATTTTAAATGAGTCATAGAAATTTAAAGAAACATTATCAATACTGAGATCCGGATGTTGAGGAGCCACTGTCCTTGACCTACTTACAATCATACTTTGAGTTTTATTAGGATTCAACTTCATACCCCATAATTTGCACCATGCACTAATTTTAGCTAAATCTCTATTAAGGGATTCACCAACCCCAGATCTACATTCAGGGGATGAAATTGATGCAAAGAGAGTAACATCATCTGCATATGCAACAAGCTTGTTTTCTAGGGCAAACCACATGTCATGTGTATGTAGTATGAAAAGTAATGGGCAAAGAACACTACCCTGTGGAACACCAGATATCACATTCCTATACTCACTATAGTGCCCAACAACAACAACTCTTTGAGATCTATTACTTGAAAAATCAATAATAATGCTAAGAAATGACCCAGCCACTCCCAACTGTTTGAGTTTGAAAACAAGGGCCTCATGATTAACACAGTCAAAGGCAGCACCAATCATACGAACTTCCTGACCAAAATCAAGGGATTTCTGTACAGCAGTGGAGATTGTAAGAAGGGCAACACATGTTCCAAGGCCTTTACGAAAACCAAATTGCAAACTAGGGTATAGATGATTACCTTCAACAAACCTACTAAGACGTTTTGCCAGAAGACGTTCAAAAATTTTAGATAATACAGTATGGGAGTTATGGAAATTGGGCGGTAATCAGTGGGACTTGAACTACCATAAACACATTTACATAGAGGAGTAACATTACCAATTCTCCAACAAGTGCTAAAAGCTCCTCTTCTTGCTAACTTGCGCAAAATAACAGATAACTTTGGAGCTAAGAAATCTGCTGTCTTTATAAAAAAACAAAGGAAAAATGCCATCTGGGTCTACACCTCCATAAGCATTAACCCTGGAACGGTACGGTGGGTCGTCCGCGACCCCGAGCGTAAAAAAAAAGAGGTTTTTCTCACGTGACTCACCCCCGTGACTGAATTTGTGGGTGTTCGACCTGCAGTAGGTGTCTCGCCTACACGCTCTAGTAGTGTCCAGATGTGCATTGCTGTAGCTGTACTCCTTCCCCGATTTCTGAGACGCATCGGGGTCGAGCGCGACCGAGTTTACCCTTCTAAGGTAATTTGCATAACTATCAAAGTTATTACGTATTATGAAATTGTCGTAGAATGGTGCAACTTGTATAGGTTATCAGTTGTGGAAAGTCTTGGTGGATTGTTTGGGTACCATGTGCATAATTTTTTTTTTAGTTAAAATGTCGTTCATCACCACGAGGACCATTTTACCGCGAGTGCCCCTTTTTCATTTTTTTTCATTTTTTTGCCAAGTCATTTTTCCGTAAGATATTGCCAAATAGTGTCGTAAAACTTTTGCTTTTTTAGTGTTGGAAAGTGTGTCTAGATGATCTGGCTACCCATGCGTGACTTTGTTTTTGTCAGATACGACGTAGTTATTGGTATATTGGGTATTTAACTGCGGTTGCCAATTTCTGTTTTTTTTCAATATTTGTAAAAATTTACTACGTCGTAAGGAATTGCCGTATATTATTGATTTTTTTTTCATGTTTATGTGTTAGAAAGTGTGCCTTGATGGTTGGGCTAACACGTGCATGTCTTTTTTTTTATCTGAGATGCCGTATATTAGAATGTTGGGCCTTTTACCACGAGTGCCCCTTTTTAATTTTTTTTTCATTTTTTGGCCAAGTCATTTTTCCGTAAGATATTGCCAAATAGTGTCGTAAAACTTTTGCTTTTCTAGTGTTGGAAAGTGTGTCTAGATGATCTGGCTACCCATGCGTGACTTTGTTTTTTGTCAGATACGACGTAGTTATTGGTATATTGGGTACTTAACTGCGGTTGCCAATTTCTGTTTTTTTTCAATATTTGTGAAAATTTACTACGTAGTAAGGAATTGCCGTATATTATGGATTTTTTTTTTCATGTTTATGTGTTAGAAAGTGTGCCTTGATGGTTGGGCTAACACGTGCATGTCTTTTTTTTTTATCTGAGATGCCGTATACTAGAATGTTGGACATTTTTCCACGAGTGCCCCTTTTTATTTGTTTTGCACTTTTTTGCTTAGTCATGTTACCGTAAGGAATTGGCAAGTAGTGTCGCAAAACTTATAATTTTATAGTGTTGGAAAGTGTTTTTAGATGATCTGGCTACCCATGCCTATCTTTTTTTTTTTTAGCCAGATATGGCGTATATATAGGTATGTGTTCGATTTTCCTGTGATTGCCATTTTTTCGTTTTTTCCCATTTCTTTCAAAATTACTACGTACTAAAGAACTATCACAGAGTAATGATTCATTTAGATGTTTATTTGTCGGAAAATGTGCCTTGATGGTTTGCCTAGCACGTGGCTGAATTTTTTTTTTTCTGAAATGCCGTATATTAGAATGTTAGCCATTTTTCCGTGAGTGCCCCTTTTTATTTGTTTTGCATTTTTTTGCTTAGTCATGTTACCGTAAGGAATTGGCATGTAGTGTCGCAAAAACTTATATTTTTATAGTGTTGGAAAGTGTTTCTAGATGATCTGGCTACCCATGCCTATCTTTATTTTAGCCAGATGTGGCGTATATATAGGTATGTGTTCGATTTTCTGGTGATTGCCATTTTTTTGTTTTTTCCCATTTCTTTCAAAATTACAACGTACTAAGGAACTATCACAGAGTAATGATTCATTTAGATGTTTATTTGTCGGAAAATGTGCCTTGATGGTTTGCCTAGTACGTGGCTGAATTCTTTTTTTCTGAAATGCCGTATATTAGAATGTGGGCCATTTTTCCGCGAGTGCCCCTTTTTATTTGTTTTGCATTTTTTTGCTTAGTCATGTTACCGTAAGGAATTGGCAAGTAGTGTCGCAAAACTTGTATTTTTATAGTGTTGGAAAGTGTTTCTAGATGATCTGGTTACCCATGCCTATCCTTATTTTTAGCCAGATATGGCGTATATATAGGTATGTGTTCGATTTTCCTGCGATTGCCACTTTTTCGTTTTTTCTCATTTCTTTCAAAATTACTACGTACTAAGGAACTATCACAGAGTAATGATTCCTCTAGATGTTTATTTGTCGGAAAATTTTGTTTACTCCTTTTTTGATTGAATATCATCAAATTTTTTTAGCTAAAATATTATATTGTTTTACATTTTTTTTTCGATTTTATTTCCCTTCAAAAAAATTTTTTTGAGTCAGAATTTTAATTTTATAGTCGTAAAATAATCGACAATTATCCAGCAACCCACCATACAATTTTTATGCATATCCAAGAATAATTAGATTAGTAAATAACACCTTGAAATTGACATACCCTTCCTACATTTCAAGTGGCAGATTATGGAGTCTGAGTCAGTGTGGTTGGCGGCCATTTTGTGGACATATCCGAAGCGTAAGTTGCCCTATATATATATATTCTTGTTCCCTATAGAATTTGTGATATTTTGGTATATTTTTACCTGCATAAATATCATATTATATATTAAATATATGTATTTTTTTACGAAATTTCTAAGTACTCAAAAAATTACCTCTAGATATGGCCCCTGATATAAATGTAATTTACAAAATAATGAATATTTTTTTTACATATTTCTATTTTAGGATAACATATGTTTATTCCCTAAAAAAATTAGCCACTTCCTATTTCATTTGGGTACCCAAAAAAATTCATGAAATTTGGACAAATTTTTTTGGCCAAAAAAAGTTACCCTTTTTTTCTCATTTCAGATCTTCACCTCCATGGTTCTGACTTCATCCAAAATACATCAAGATGTGTCCTAAACATTCAAGAATCATTTCCTATAAGGATTTGTGTATATATGTATAAACTTTTTTTTTATGAATTTTTATGTAAGGTCTTTTTCTTTTTCTATTTAATTTTTTAAAATATTTATGATAAATAGTTTTTCTGCAGATGAGTAGTATTTATCTTTACAGTTGTTTTAAGCATTCATTGAAGTTTTTTTTGGCAAAAGAAAAAAGGAGGTTACTGCAAAAACTGATTTTTCAAGAATTTTTTTTGGCGTCGGGGTCGCGCGCATCCGAGTATACCCTTAAAGGGGTGTCCGAGGAGCGTACCTATCCAGGGTTAAAGTCCATCAACAGAGCTTTAATCTCACGAGATCGAAAAGCTAAACTAGTTAGTTTAGCCTCAGGAAAACAGGAATGAGAAAGTTCAAGTTTTTTATTACTCTGTTGACTGTCAAAAACATCAGCCAACAAGGTTGCCTTTTCCTTTGGACAACTCGGCTGCCGGGGGAGTAGTCACTCCCCTGCCGGTTTACAGTTGCAGACATAGGAAGCCTGCCTTCCCTAACCCGCATCCAAAGTGGTAGTACGATGCCGCCATCTTCTCCCTTGCAGTCTAGAAGACAAGTCTTGTTTCGGCAAGGTCCTGGGCTGAAGAATTGATATTCTTCTGCCGCCCAGGCCGGCGCTGATATTGAAACGATGTTTCTGATTGTGACTGGAAATGGCCGGCAATCCAGCTGCCTTCTCCCGACACAACACACAAGACCCTTTCCCTGCCCCTCTCTGTCCTTTAGCGATGGCCTGGCCATCGCATATCTTTGGCCGGTGTCCTACAATCTCTCCGCTTGCCGGGTGGACTGTGGTGCTGGCCGGGCTCCTACATAGGTGGCTTGATAGCCTCTCTGACCTTCCCCCTACGGATGCAAGGGTCTTGGAAAGGTTGTGCCAGCCATGACGGCTGCCGGTGGGAGACCCTAATGTCTTTGAGTGTTCCTCAGTCTTTCCTTGGACTGCCATCCACATCCCTGGAACCGGCAGTGGCCAGCAACAGATCTTGTAGCTGGGTGGAAGCTAGAATGATCCATTCCCCCCTTCCATTTGAACCCTCATTCTGGAGGAAGGCAGTAAGGATAGTAGTACCTACACCCTTATTTGTTGTACTAAACTATAATAATAAGGTAGCCCTTCTCTCCACGCTTTCTCTATCTCTGTCGGCTAGTCCCGTCAGGTACTAACCTAGCCGGCAGCATGCTGGCTGGACCGGTGCCGCCAGGTACTAGCCTAGCCGGCAACATGCCGGCTGAACTACAGTATATGCTTATACAGTAGCCAGTATTTCTGCAGTATAGTACATACAGCAGGCAGAAAACTATAGTATATATTATACAGTAGTTTATATTTTCCAACATACCCTGTGTATCCTTTCACAGTCTATTGTTGAGACCAATCTTATATTGAAGTGAAGTATTCCTTCAATACACTGATAATCATAGTCATCAGATCATATTTTACCCCATAATATTAATAATTTTATGAAAGGGTTTGTGCTAGTATACACAAATTCTAACTATAAAAGTTAGAACCCTTCTCCACTGATTTTCCTTTAATAAGGAAATTCTAATACAGTGATACCTCTGGATACGAAAGTTTCTGCTTACGAAAAATTCAGGATACGAAAAGCGATTCGAAGATTTTTATGCCCCAGTATACGAATAAAATTTCAGGATACGAAAACCTTACGAGATCCCAACTCTTCGCCGAGAGTAATTTTAAAAAGCGCGCCCCGCCAGACTTTGAACTTGGGTAGACTCACTTACAGCCTCCCGCTCACCCATTGGTTATCTCCCTACTCAGATGCTAGCTGATGCCATAAGATCCTGCTTTCCTATTGGTCGGCAACTATCCCAGCTTGCTTACGCACGGGCGTTCATCTCTCTCTCTCTCTTTTCGTTCCGACCGCGGTATCGTTAACAGACATTGTGTGCTTTCGCTTGTTTGACGTAGTGTTAATATACAGTACATTCGTACGCCAAGTGTTATCGTTATTAAACATTCGTTACTGTGCACTGTACTGTATTAGTGTTTACTATACATAGTACTGTATATAACGTACGTAGTGTATTATATTACGTATTACTGTAGCCATGGGTCCCAAGAATGTTGCCGAAGGAAAGAAGAAGAAGACGATGCTCTCGATGGAGACGAAACTTGAAATCGTAAAAAAGTAGGAGTCTGGCATGCGTTTAAGTGCGATCGCCAAGGAGTATGGCCGGAATCCATTTACGATAGGCACCATCCTGAAGCAGAAGGCGGCCATCAAAGCAGCGACACCTTCTAAGGGTGTCACTATTTTCTCCAACAAGAGAACCCACATGCATGACGAGATGGAGAGGCTGCTTCTTGTGTGGATCAAAGACAAAGAGATCTCAGGAGACACCATCACTGAGACTACAATTTGCCAGAAGGCCTTCGCCATTTTCGGTGATATTGTGCATTCTCAGGCCAAAGAAGGGGCAGGAGAAGGAACATCCCAGCAGGAACCCCCAGAGTTCAAGGCTTCTCGGGGGTGGTTCGAGAAATTCAAGAAAAGGACTGGCATTCATTCAGTGGTACGGCATGGGGAGGCAGCCAGCTCGGACACGAAGGCCGCCGAAGCCTTTGTTAAAACGTTCGATGAGTTGACTCTGCAGGAAGGCTACAGTTCGCAGCAAGTTTTCAATTGCGACGAAACTGGGCTTTTCTGGAAGAAAATGCCTCGTCGGACGTTCATCACGGCGGAGGAGAAGAGGCTACCCAGACATAAGCCTATGAAGGACAGGCTTACCCTTGCTTTTTGTGCAAACGCCAATGGGGACTGCAAGATAAAGCCCCTGCTGGTGTACCATTCAGAAAATCCCCGAGCCTTCAAAGCCCACAAAGTCATCAAGGAGAACCTTCCCGTGATGTGGAGGGCGAATGCTAAAGCCTGGGTAACGAGGCAACTTTTCATTGATTGGGTGAATGTCTGCTTCGGTCCGACTGTCCGAAAATATTTGGAAGAAAAGCGCCTCCCTATGAAATGTCTGCTGGTGTTGGACAATGCTTCAGCTCACCCTCCTGGCCTCGAGGAATATCTTCTGGCCGAGTATTCCTTCATAAAGGTCCTATATCTACCGCCTAACATCACCCCTCTCCTCCAGCCCATGGACCAGCAAGTTATTTCAAATTTTAAAAAATTGTACATGAAGCATCTCTTCCAGAGATGTTTCCAAGTCACAGAGAGTACAAACCTCACTCTGCGTGAATTCTGGAAAGATCACTTTAATATCGTGATATGCCTCAAATTCATCGATCTCGCTTGGCAGGAAGTTTCGAGGTGTACCCTGAACTCATCTTGGAGGAAGCTGTGGCCTGATGCTGTCTGTGCACGAGACTTCGAGGGGTTCGGGAAGCCTGGAGGCGAAGCCGAGATCGTTGACGATCCTGGACCCATTCAGCAGTCTGAGGTGGCTGACATCGTACATCTTGGTACGTCCATGGGGCTGGAAGTTAGCGCCGAGGATATAGATGAACTTATCGAGGAGCACCACGAGGAGTTGACGACGGACGACCTGAAGGAGTTGGAGACGATGCAAATAAGTGTTGTTCAAGAGCAGTTCTCTAGCGGTGATGAGGAGGATGTTACACCTTTGAAAACGGCAGACATTAAGGAAATTCTCGCATGTTTCCATAAAATGGCAGACTACGTCGAAAAGGAACATCCAGAAAAAGTTTATACCAACTGTGCGCTTCAACACTGCAATGACGTTTGCCTAACGCATTTTAGAAATGTGTTGAAAAGTTGGCAGAAACAAGCTTCAATGGATAGTTTCTTATTAAAGAGGCCAGCGGTATTAGTAGGCCAAGACGAAGGTGAAAGTGAAGAAAAGAAACAGAAAAGAGGAAGTGATGAAGAATTAGAAGGTGAAAGTAAAGAAAAGAAACAGAAAAAAGAAAGTGATGAAGAAGTAGAAGAAATTTAGAAAATATGAAAAACGTAAAGTTATAAAAAAGCAAAAAAAATAATTCAATTTTAAGTTTTATGTTACCGTTAAGTGTTAAAGTAATTTTTTCTTTCATTTTATAGTTTTCCATACGTAATGTTAAGTGTTAATTATTTCTGCCATTTTTTTATTTCGTAAAGTTTAAGTGTTAATGTGTTAAGTGTGTAAATTACTGTACTGTACATAGTCTGTCACTTGTTACGTTTTCTGCCTTATGCCATCCTCCTCTGCCGCGACTTCGCTATCGGACATCGTCTCAATCAAAAGGTAAGTTTCAACTTTTTTGTTACACTAATTAACTGTAACCTTTTTTTCAGGGTATCAATCCTTAATTTAGGTGTACGTACAGGTAACAATACACCTTCACTGATCCAAATGCTTTACATACAGTACCGTAACTTTTATACAGTAGTAAAGAAAACGGACTGTTTTCTTAGGGCTTGGAGGGGATAACTAGGCTATATCTACATTATTGAATAATCTCATGGTGGTTTCTGGAATGGATTAGGCTGTTTTTAACGGTTGGGTTAATTATTGAATGATAGAAATGGCTGCATTGAATGTTTATTACTACAGTTTAGCGTGTTTATGAAAGAAATGGTGTCTTTTCGTAAGGCTTGGAACAGATTAGGCTATTTACATGTAAAACGCGACTCAGGATACGAAAAAATCAGGATACGAAACAGTATCCTGAACGGATTACTTTCGTATCCTGAGGCATCACTGTATTAATATTGGGGGAGGTCACAGGAAGTGAAGTGCAAGGTGATCATCTGTAACCACAAAAGTAGGAACTTTTGTGGTCACACTATGTGCAGGTCTCATGCTGCCTGCGTAGTAACAACCGAAACCTTGAGGTATTGGGACCCCAAGGACTGTAACGTCTGCTCGGCCTTGGTGACCGAGGGTTTCGGCGACCCCAAGTCAACGGAGTCTAGGGATGCAGCACGCAAGAAGCTTTGGAGATGGGTACAAGGGTTCCAAAAGAACTCTCCTGGACCGTACCTCCCCAACGATAGGATGCAAAGCTTGCTGTTCCTGAAGGCAACAGCTGATGCCGTTGTACCCCAGGCACGTTCAGACTGCAGTCGAGGCTGAAGTCAGTGAAGCCATGCAAGGCATGGACATCCACCACGAGGAAAGGATGTCTGAAGTGTCCACGGACACGGAGAAGGATCTTCTTCGAGACGATCCTGAAGAGGAGTCTACTCTACCACCCGGAGGAGATGAAGACTACGACTCGACAGAAGCGGAGGAGCCCCTTCTGCCTGTGCCGGCAGCAGAGCCGACACCGTCTACATCTTTGGCTCCTACCCCTTCATTAGACGCGATGGGTCAGGCAGTTTTGGCCCACATTACCGCCCTAATGGAAAATCTACGTAAGGAGAACGTAGATAGGCAAGAAAGGATGACGTAAGAGTTACGTGAAGCGACTCGGATCGTCACCTCCCGAGGATCTTACAAGAGACCCAGAGTACAAGATCTACCACCCTGCTCCGAGACCAATGCCTGGAGGTATGCGGAGTTTATGCCTATTACTAACGGCAAACTCTACATCTCGGAGAAGTTGGGAGCTGTCCACCTGGATGATATTGAGTTCTGGCCTAACTTTAATACCTACCCGGAGTGCTTCATCCTACTGAAGCATGAACCAGTGTCGAAAGAGGAGACGGAACCAAAGGAGGTCATGGCATTCGACCACGACAAGGCTCAGGCTCTCTTGACGAGTAGCCTGAACAAGGCAGGAAATAGTAACTCGCGAGTTTCTGCACTGAGCAAGAAACACCCTACGTTTATTGCTCCTTTTTCGAGAGCCTTCCCCTTCACGTCGAAGGCTTTTCAGAGTGTCCTCAAGGCAGTTGAGGCAGGCAAACCATGCCCTACACTAGAGGAGTGTAGGCCTTTGTCTCTGGCCATGCCCACACATGAGAAGGAATGGAAGGAGGTACACCTCATCTTTTCAGTAGGAAAGCTTGACGCAGATATCGCGGGACAGCAGTTCAGCGAGAACCTACCGAAGCTATCGTACTTTCTCTTGCGAAGGGAGCAAGAGACAAGAGAGGCTAGCTGCTTCTCTTTCCCTCCAAAACTGCATAGAGATGTATGCAGGCCACAACAGCACCCCAGATATGCTCACAGTCCTGGCCAAGATGCACAGGGCCACCCTCCTAAAGGACCTGTACGCCTTCGTGAAGGCCAGGAAAGCCTGTGGGGAATTCGTGTTTGCTGCTACAACGGTGAAACACGAACTCAGGAGGCTGATTTCTTCCAGTATCTGGGGTAAGGACCTCTTCCCAAAAGAAGTGGTCCAAGAGGTAGTTGAGTAAGCCGCCACAGAGAATAGGAACCTTCTCCAAAAGTGGGGCATCTCCTCATACAGGAAGTCTTCCCCGGATGCTGGTCCCCAACCCAAGAGGAAGACAAAAAAGCCCAGACTACCTTCTCGCCTACTCAGCAACATCCCACGGTCACCATGACCGTGATGCCCCAAGTGGTCGCTCAGCCACAGACCACCTTCCAAGTGGTGCCTCAACAGCTGGTTGCCCAGTCACCAGCTTTCAACTCAGGGTTTGAGAGGCACACTACTACTTCACGAGGCAGGGAAGGAAACGGTCAGGGTGGCAAGCCCTCCGGACCACCTAAGCAATGAAATGCTACAGGTAGGAGGGAGACTCCAACACTTTCGGGATCGTTGGACCTTTGATCCCTGGGCCCAAAGCCTAATAAAAAATGGACTACGATTCTTCCAACACTCCACCCACTTACTGGAAGAATATACCTTAGAACTCTTGAAACAAGAAGGTTATAAGGAAAGCAAAGTCCATCAAATTCCAGGGAAGGCTGTTCTGTGTTCCCAAGAAGGACTCGGACAAACTCAGAGTCATTCTGGATTTTTCGCCACTCAACAAATTCATCGAGAACAAGTTCAGGATGTTAACCCTTCAACACATCAGGACCCTGTTGCCGAAAGGGGCATACACAGACTCAATAGACCTGGCAGATGCTTACTGGCACCTCCCAGTCAGCCGCCCCTCTCCTCCTACCTAGGATTCAAGTTACAGAAGACAAAATACGTCTTCAGGGCCATGCCCTTCAGACTAAACATAGCCCCAAGGATCTTAATGAAACTTGCAGATGCAGTCGAGCAACAACTACGCCTAGAAGGCATTCAGGTAGCAGCATACCTGGACGACTGGCTGGTGTGGGCAGCATCCAAGACGGCTTGTCTGCAAGCATCCTGGAACATCTAGGATTCAAGATCAACTACAAAAAGTCTCGCCTCTCTGCAGCTCAGGAGTTTCAATGGCTGGGAATCCATTGGAAATTGAAGTCACACCGCCTCTCCATTCCACCAAAGAAGATGAGAGAGATCGCGGGTTCTGTCAAGAGACTACTGAAATCCGACAGGATCTCAAGACGCCAACAGGAAAGAGTACTGGGCTCTCTCCAGTTTGCAGCAGTAACAGACCCAGTACTAAGAGCACAGCTGAAAGATGCGTCAGGAGTCTGGAGAATATATGCATCAAACGTTCGAAGAGATCTACAGAGACCGGTACCGACCTTACTACGATCACTTCTCAAGCCATGTCGAAGGTCAAGCGCCTAACAAGGACCGTTCCCTTACAACCACCTCCCCCATCGGTGACTATCCACACGGATGCCTTGACGGAAGGATGGGGAGGTCACTCCCATCAGAGGAAAGCCCAAGGAACCTGGTCATCCCTGTTCAAGACCTTTCACATCAATATTCTGGAGGCCATGGCAGTCCTCTTGACGCTGAAGAAACTATCTCCTCACACATCAGCCCAAATCAGGCTGGTCTTGGACAGCGAAGTGATAGTGAGATGTCTGAATCGACAAGGCTCAAGATCGCCCCACATCAACCATGTGATGCTAGCCATCTTTCGTTTAGCGAAAAAGAAGAGATGGCACTTATCGGCAGTTCACCTACACGGGTTCCGCAATGTGACGGTGGACGCTCTATCCAGGCTAAAGCCGATAGAGTCAGAATGGACCCTAGATGCAAACTCATTCTCCTTCATCTTGGAAAAAGTCCCAGAACTGCAGATCGACCTCTTCGCGACGAGCGACAACAAGAAACTACCTCGATATGTAGCCCCATATGAGGACCCTCTGGCAGAAGCGACGGACGCCATGTCCCTCGATTGGAACAGATGGACCCGGATCTACCTGTTCCCTCCAACGAATCTACTGCTGAAAGTCCTCAACAAGCTGAGATACTTTAAGGGAACTGCAGCAATAGTGGCCCCAAGTGGCCCAAGAGCAATTGGTTCCCTCTGGTGATGGAACTGAAACTGAGGCTGGTCCCTCTACCGAACCCAGCTCTATCCCAATTTGTTCAGAAGTCGACTGTGTTCGCTTCTTCACAGAGAACCCAAAACCCTCATCT
>NC_090743.1:74358856-74366356 GCF_036898095.1 Palaemon carinicauda
AGCAGGTAGTGTTGTGAAACCTGTCGTCTTGTGCTGCGATGAACAGTGAACTGTTTGGGACTGTTTCAGTTTGAGTGAAAAGGTGTATAATTCGGATACTAATTTTAATACACCAGTTGTTACATTTAAGTTGTTTATTCAAATAAATGTTTAAGGTGTATTAACGTCTTATTCGCCCCAAAAGTAGTTACAGTAAATAAAATTAGACAGAGTTTTTTTACTTATTTTCCTAAGTAAAGTATACAGTATACTTCAGGGTTCTTATATATGTGAACAAAATAACTGAATGATATTTACATTTGTTCCAATATATATACAAACCTTGCTGCTTCTATTGTCGAGGATGAAATTTCCCTGCAGGGGGCAGGAAGTCCTAAGATTGTTCCATGCTTAGTGGGTATGATGTATAACGGTATCGTCATATATTTCTGTGGTCTAGATGACCAAATAGAAGCTGACCCAAGGTTGATGCACTTATACAAACCCACAGATACAGTACTTTCAAGTAATTTTCTGGTAAACTTCCATCAGGACGACATGGCTTGAGCCCAAAATACGGATTTTGAAGCAAGGCGAAAAATCTATTTTTGGGTGAGATGGCCATATCGTCCTGATGGACCCACCATCCTTTTTTCTAAGAAAAGGATTGTATAACCATCCCCACCCGAAACTACTCTATTTGTAGCACCATGCTTAATTGCTACAAGGAATGGGTAGCCATATTGGACCCTGTAGTAGTACGGGAAGGGGATGCACTGGGTAACCTTGATGACGGCTCCCCTTCAATTTCGCCACTCTTCCCCCTCAGAGCGAAAACTCTATTCGGGGTGAAGATTGCCATATGTCCTATCAAGAAATACGTCCCCTGATATTATGCGATATCCTTAAGAAAATTTTTAAGGATACTCGCGCCAGGAGTTAGAATTCTGGAGACCTATGGTCAATTCTCTGGGAGTATCACTGTTGCCAAATATCCTTTAGAAAGCTGCCTAAGGGAACCTTCCATCAGGACGACATGGCCATCTCACCCAAAATAGATTTTTTGCTTTGCTTCAAAATCCATTTTATGGCGTACGACAGCGGGCCAAAATGGCCGCTTCCGGTGATGGCTCTACTCCACTAAACACAACTAAATTATGCTAATTTAACAGTGAGAAGGGAGCCAGAAATTATACATAGGAAAGAATAAACACTCAACTTTCCAGAGGATGAAGATGCTGGAGATTGCATAGTAATAATCCTTGAAATAGTAACAATACCGAGAGCAGTTGGAAGATATACTGTGCTTAATTCGCTACTACAAAAGGAATGGTTCGCCGGGGTGGTACGGGGAGGGGATCCACCGGGTAACCTTGATGACGGCCCCTGACATTATGCGATATCCTTAAAAGTTATATTAAGGATACTCGCGCCAGGAGTTAGAATTCTGGAAACCTGTGGTTAATTCTCTGGGAGTATCACTGTAGTCAAATATCCCTTAGAAAGCTGCCTAAAGGAACCTTCCATCAGGACGACATGGCTGAGCCCAAAATAGGGTTTATCCTCATTTCTCTAAAAGAGAAGAGTATCGAATTATGATAGTAATTCTAGGAGATATTTATATCTCCGACCGAATTAATAAAACGATACGGGAGGTTAAACGGGGAAAACGTAACTAAAGTATACTAAAACGTGTTAAACTAGCCTAACTCAAGTCGGGATCTCGGCTACGCTAGTACCACTGACGCCCTATTGTATAGGATCGAAACGTTTTATCAGAAGAGGAAATATTAAATGTGTAAATCTTAACTTCACTAGTATAATTTTGCCTGAATAGCTAGAATTTCTTTATAGCTAAATACTGGGAACAACGTACTACTAACTAAATAAAACATTTATGGCGTACGAAAATGGTCCAAAAATGGATGCCACCGGTGCTGGCTCTGCTCCGCTTAACACAATTAAATTATGCTAATTTAACTGTGAGAAGGGAGCCAAAATTTTATAAACAGGAAAAATTAAATACTCAACTATCCAGAGGATGAAGATGCTTGAAAACAGTTACAAAACCGAGAGAAACGTGGGAGAAGACTGTGCTTAATTGGCTATTACAGGAATAGTTACGCCATAGTAGTACGGAGTGGATCCACCAGGTAACCTTCATAACGGCTCCCCTTCAAATTCACCACTCTTCCCCCTCAGAGCAAAAACTCTACTCGGGGTGAAGATTGCCATGTGTCGTATCAAGAAATACATACCCTGATATTATGCAATATCCTGAAAAGTTATATTAAGGATACTCACGCCAGCAGTTAGAATTCTGGAAACCTGTGGTTAATTCTCTGGGAGTATCACTGTAGCCAAATATCCCTTAGAAAGCTACCTAAAGGAACCTTCCATCAGGACAACATGGCTGAGCCCCCCCCCCCCCCAAAAAAATATTATATATATATATATATATATATATATATATACAGTGGAATCTCTACATATGATTGTCCTAACATACGAATTTTCCAACATACGAAGTAAAATTCGATCAAATTTCTGTCTCGACACCCGAAGTAATGCTCCAACATACGATGTAGATCTTGTTTACGCCGGTAGATGGCAGCACGTAAGAGGGGCGCCATTGAGCGTCGAGTGCTCGGTTCTCTGTTCTTGTGTGTATCGTGTGGTTGTCCTCTGTTTGGTCTGTTATTAACAGTGCTTATTTTCTTCCTTTTCTCACATTTCCTTTTTGGTTTTACCTATAATCATGGTGCCTAAGAAGCTAAGTTTCAGTACAGGTAGTGGTGAGAAATGGAAGAAGGCAATTCTTTCATTAGAATTGAAGCAAGAAATTATAGAAAAACATGAGAGCAGTGTGCAAGTGAGTGATATGGCTAAACAATATGGCCGGAATAGGCCTATGACCTCGACGATCATCAAGCAAAAGGCAGCTATTAAAGCAGATAAACCATCGAAGGGGATCACCATTATTACAAGACATCGTAACAATACCCTGGAAGAGATAGAACGCCTTTTGTTGATAGGGATAAAGGACAAAGAGATTGTTGGCAACGATCATTTGTGAGAAGGGCCAGCGTGATGAACAGAAAGAAAGAAAAAAGTGAAGCAAAGAAAACCAAGATAGCATTAACAAGCTCTTATAAAAAAATCTTCCCTCTTTTTCTGTTTCTCTCTAAACATAGCATTAACATGTTCTTTAAATAAAATCTCTCTCTCTCTCTCTCGTTCTTCTTCGCTGTTATAGTGTTAGAGACGTCTATTATTATTTTTTCCGAGAGAGAGAGAGAGAGAGAGAGAGAGAGAGAGAGAGAGAGAGAGAGAGAGAGAGAGCGATTAAACAAAAATGTGTTTAGAGTACATATGATTTTTAACAGCGTCAACGAGTTGGAAAACAATTAAATTTAACTAGGAAAGTAATAACAGCTAATCTGAATTCCTTTATTAACTAAAACAAATATTGATACAAACACATTCGTGAGCGTATGCACAAACACACACACAGGTGCAAGAATTGCTACGCCGTAAGAGACACGGTAGGGGAGGAGGTAGAGATGGTGACTGCGATAACGTATCTTAACTCGTCACTGAAAGTGATGAAAATTAAAAATCAAAAGATAAAAAATGTAAAAAATATGAAATATAAAAATAAAAAAAATAAAAAATAAGCAAAGTTAGATTAAAGTTTCCGTAGTGTAAGTTACAGTACGTTATCACAGTGACCATCTCTACCTCCTCGCCGATCGTGTCTCCTCCTGCGTGTGTGTATGTTTGCGCATACGCACACGAGTGTGTTTGTATCATTATTTGTTTTAGTTAATAAAGGAATTCATATTCGCTGATATTGTTTTTTTAGTTACATTTAATTGTCTTTCAACTCGTTAACGCTGTTAAAAATCATATGTACACAACACATTTTTGTTTAATCTCTCTCTCTCTCTCTCTCTCTCTCTCTCTCTCTCTCTCTTTCAGAAAAAATTAATAGACATCTCTAACACTAACAGTGAAGAAGAACAACAGAGAGAGAGAGAGAGAGAGAGAGAGAGAGAGAGAGAGAGAGAGAGAGAGAGAGTATTTATTTAAAGAACATGTTAACACCATGTCTACCTTCTCGCCGATCATCCCTCTCCTCCTGGCGTAGCAAATCCTACACCTGTGTTGGCCTGTCTCTAATGTAAAGTGACAATAAAACACATTTTTTATTTATTATTTCTTTATAATTATCTTTTTTACATGCTTCTTTCATTTTATGCAGTTATGTTATTGTTATGTGTAATTATATGTAGTAATTTATTAAGGAGTTAATATAGGTTTTTGGGGTGTGGAACGAAGTATACAAATTACAGTGTATTCTTATGGGAATATTTGCTCCAACATACGATTGTTTTAACATAAGAAGCAGTTTCTGGAACAAATTAATATCATATGTAGAGGTACCACTGTATATATATATATATATATATATATATATATATATATATATATATATAAATACATACATATATATATATACATATATATATATATATATATATATATATATATATATATATATATATATATATATATAAATATATATATTTACATATATACATGTATATATATATATATATATATATATATATATATATATATATATATATATATACAGTATATATATATATTATATATATATATATATATATATATATATATATATACATACATATATATTTACATATATAAATATATATATATATATATATATATATATATATATATATCAATATATATATACATATATATATATATATATATATATATATATATATATATATATATATATATATATTGATATATATTGATACACATATATATATATATATACATATATATGTATATATAAATATATATATATATATATATATATATATATATATATATATATATATACATATGAGTGGCAAATGGAAGTGGTAGAAAGGGCATTAATAGATTATGTGTTGATAACTAAAAGAATGTTTGGAAGATTGAAAGACGTGCACGTGTTTAGGGGTATGGCTAACGGTATGTCTGATCATTTTTTGGTGGAAGGAAAATTAGTTGTAGCAAAAGAGTGGGGGAATAGAATAGGTGGATGTAAAAGGGAGCTAGTGAGGGTTTAAGAGCTAATAAAACTGGAGGTAAAGAGTAAATATCAAGAAAGGTTGAAAGTGGCATATGACGAAGTGAAAGTAAGAGAAACTGGTAATTTAGAGGATGAGTGGAAGTTAGTAAAAGAAAATTTTGTTGGGATTGCAAGTGATGTGTGTGGTAAGAAGTTTGCTGGAGGCAGCATGAGGAAGAAGGGCAGTGAATGGTGGAATGAAGAAGTGAATGTAAAAGTGGAAGAAAAAAAGAGGGCTTTTGAAGAATAGCTGCAGAGTAATAGTGTAGAGAAGTATGAAAGATACAGAGAGAAGAATGTGGAAGTAAAGCACAAGATAAGTGAGGCAAAGAGGGCAGCTGACCTGAGGTGGGGTTAGGGATTGGGTCATTCATATGAAGAGAATAAGAAGTAGTTTTGGAAAGAAGTGAAGAGAGTAAGGAAGGCTGGTTCAAGAATTGAAGAGACAGTGAAAGATGGAAATGGAAGGTTTTTAAAAGGAGAGGAGGCAAGGAAAAGGTGGGCGGAATATTTTGAAAGTTTACTGAATGTTGAGGATAATAGGGAGGCAGATATAATTGCTGTTGCAGGTGTTGAGATGGCGGTGATGGGAGATGTGAATGAGAGAGAGATTACAGGAGAGGGAGTGAGGAGAGCACTAGATGAAACGAGAGTAGGAAAAGCATCTGGTATGGATGGTGTGAGAGCTGAGATGTTGAAGGGAGGGGGTGTGACTGTACTTGAATGGTTGGTGAGATTGTTTAATATGTGTTTTGTGTTGTCAATGGTACCAGTAGATTGGGTTTGTGCGTGTATTGTACCACTATATAAGGGTAAGGAAGATGTGCATGAGTGTTATAATTCAAAGGGTATTAGTTTGTTGAGTGTAGTTGGAAAAGTGTATGATAGAGTACTGATTAATAGGATTAAGGATAAAACAGAGAATGCAATTTTAGAAGTACAGGGTGGTTTTAGAAGAGGTATGGGTTGTATGAATGAGATTTTTACAGTTAGGCAGATATGCGAGAAATATTTAGCAAAAGGTAAAGTGGGGTATGTTGCGTTTATGGTTCTGGAGAAAGCGTATGATAGAGTTGATAGGGAAGCAATGTGGAATGTGATGGGGTTATATGGAATTGGTGGAAATGAAGTGAGCGATTGGTTTCCGGTGAGAGTGGGGCTGAGACAGGGATGTGCGATGTCGCCGTGGATGTTTAACTTGTATGTTGATGGAGTGGTGAGAGAGGTGAATGCTCGAGTGCTTGGACGAGGATTGAAACTGGTAGACGAGAATGACCATGAATGGGAGGTAAATCAGTTGTTGTTTGCGGATAGTACTGTACTGGTTGCAGACACGGAAGAGAAGCTTGACCGATTAGTGACAGAATTTGGAAGGGTGTGTGAGAGAAGGAAGTTGAGAGTTAATGTGGGTAAGAGTAAGGTTATGAGATTACGAGAAGGGAAGGTGGTGCGAAGTTGAATGTCATGTTGAATGGAGAGTTACTTGAGGAGGTGGATCAGTTTAAGTACTTGGGGTCTGTTGTTGCTGCAAATGGTGGAGTGGATGCAGATGTACGTCAAGAGAGTGAATGAAGGATGCAAAGTGTTAGGGGCAGTTAAAGGAGTAGTAAAAAATAGAGGGTTGGGCATGAATGTAAAGAGAGTTCTGTATGAGAAAGTGATTGTACCAACTGTGATGTATGGATCGGAGTTGTGGGGAATGAAAGTGCTTGGCATCTCGTACATTGACCATGACACAAATGAAGAAGTCAACAGAAGAGTGAGACAACACTTAGGACGTTATGAAGATCTGCTGTCCACAGTGAAGAGGAGAAAACTAAAATGGTATGGCCACAAAACAAGATCAAGCGGCCTGTCCAAGACAATTCTCCAGGGAACAGTTAAGGGGAAGAGGAGATGAGGGTGGCAGAGAAAGAGGTGGACCGACAACATTGCTGAATGGACAGGAAAAACCTTCACTCAGAACCAGGCACTCGCACACAACCGTGACAAGTGGAGGATCCTATTGCGTTGTTTCACCATACAGCGCCCCTACGATCCTGGTGGATTATGGGATCGGTAACGGTATATATATATATATATATATATATATATATATATATATATATATATATAAATAGATATAAATATAGATATCTATATCTATATATATCTATATTTGTATGTATGTATATATATATATATATATATATATATATATATATATATATATATATATATATATATATATATATATATATATATGGATAAATATCAACACAACATCGTGTTCAAATAGAAATAAATTTCTACCTCATACTTGGGATCGAACGCTAGCCCCTTCTAATGAAAGGCCAGGTCGAAACCAACTATGCCACGAGAGCCCA
>NC_090743.1:74376356-74518856 GCF_036898095.1 Palaemon carinicauda
ATCTTTAGATAAGATTGGAAAGATACAGATGCAGATAGTCTCCCTTTGGCTTCCAATTTTTCCCTTAATCGGGATTCGGGAAATCTAAGCAGTTCTTCATTAAACTGCTTGTGTTCAATGTCTTTACCTAGTTTACCAACAGTAAAGGTATGTTGGACATCTTCCCAACTGTCCAAAGCAAAAGGAAGGGCTAGAGAGACAGGTTTGCACTCCTCAAGCAATGGGAATGGTCTACCCTCCACTACTGCTTTCTTTACAGCCCCTAGACTTTTAGAGGCGAAAGAGAAGACAGTATCCTTGGGAGCTACAAAGGTGGTTTGCTTCCTGCCAAAAGCAGAAAGTTGGGTACAAGTGAATTCTGGCGTCTTTAGCTCCTTAACTAAAAGAGACTGAGCCTTGCTATGGTCCAGGATGATTGTTTCCTTAGGGATCGTATCATCCCTAGTTGGGGAATCCGAGTTAAGCCATACGTAGCAGTAAGGATAACTATCGATCGATGAGAATTCCAAGTCCGCGACTGGCTTGGAACCCAAACCCTATCTGATGTGGGGGTACCCTTCACTTAAGGCCATATGCTCAACATAACACCAAGGGTTCTTAACTGCTCATTCTAGTAGGCTCGAAGCTGGGGGAGCCTTAGAAAGAGGTGCCTTTTGTAAAGCTTCTATCCTCGCTATGAGGTCTGCTTGAGAACGTTTATGTTTGGTGCTTAGGTTTTCCATGAAAGCTTTCATGGACACTGCGAGTTCCTTGTTACTAGGAAACGAAGGTTTGTCTAACGTAGGAACAGGGGTGGAGGTGTAATCTGGGAACTGCACTCACCTGATGTACATCCAAAGACTCTTCAGGGGCTTCTGTGGTTGGCAGGATCCTCTTCCTCACTGACGATACAGAAGACGTTGGCAACAAGTTTCGGTGGACAGGCTCATGAATTGCAGTGTGTCCCAGATTTCATCATCCGCATGATCTGCTGGTACTGCCGGAATTTGAACCGTTGTTAAATGGTGAACAAACACATAGGTAACCTCAGCTTTGGGAAAGAGGAGGTCCTTCAGTTCCAGAGAAGGAAGATAAGGGGCACCTGGTTGCGAGCTCTTCAGGAAACATTCTACCTTCATATCAGCTACCTGTAAAAAAGAAAAAAGAGAAAAAAAATAAATGAGAACACCTCATTAAAAAAAAAATATCCTTTTAAAATTAAGTAAACATATTTGCATGTTTAATACAAAAAACCCTAACCTAAATAAACCTACCACCTAAATATGGCTAAAGATTACCAGTAATCAAGACATTCCAAACAGCTCTGAAATCAATGGGTATTTATGAAGAAAACTATTTGACAGTGCGGTATTAATATGGAGGAAAGGTTCACATCAAAGGGACACCAGAGCCCCCAGAGTAGGTCTATTGGAACAACCTAAGAAACGGAACTTGAGCGAAGCAAAAAATCTATTTTTGGGCTCAGGCCATGTCGTCCTGATGGAAGTTCCTTCTTAGTAGCTTCCTTGGTTATATTTGACTACAGTGATATATCCCAGAGAATTTTACTAAAGGTATCCAGAATTCTAACTCCTTATATATTTTGAAAGGAATATCGTATAATATCAGAGAATGTATTCTTGACACGTCGCAGTGTTTACGCTTCGAGAGGGGAAAGTGGCAAGAATTATAGGAGAGCCGTTATTAAGGCAACACTCCTACTGTACTGTAATTGGGCGCCTGCCCGCCTCTGCGCGGCGCCATCTAGTCATTCTTTGTAGCGTTATTTAGGTGTTACAGATACAGTATATTAGGGAGGGATTCATTATCCTTTGTCAAAAAGAGGGTGGGTCCATCAGGACGACATGGCTACCACACCCAAAAATAGATTTTTCGCTTCGCTCAAAACCCGTTTTTTGGGCTCAGGCCATGTCGTCCTAATGGAAGTTTACCAGAGCATTAATGTATCTGTGGATTTTCAATAGTGCCAGTCATCTCGAGATAAATTTTCCTTGATCGTCTGGACCTAGAGACACTTGATGTTACCGTTATACATCATTCAGCTGATCATGGACTATGTCAGTGCTTCCTGGCCCCCTACAGGGAAGAGTCTGGGAAGACTCTAGGAAAAAACCCGAGGATTGTGAGTTCAAGGAACAATCTAGCAAACAAGTTTGTATATTAGTGTCCTCATATACATAAAGCATAGTTTGTACTCTGAATGGAATTGATCTGTATAGGTTACAGATACCTCCCGAGTCTGTTTGTTCATAGAGACAGATACAGGTTTACATTCGTGTAGGAAACCTTAATTCAATGAGGTAAACAAGTTAGTACAATCAGTCAATACTAGTGACTGAACTTAAAAGCATAACAAATTATCTGAAGAATGTTTGCTTGGAGCAGTAATAACATTAGTTCCGAATACTTATCCAAATTTAAGAGGATAAAAAGACGCTCTGACACCACTTTATTGAATGGTTTAGTATATTTGGGGCGAAATGAGACGAAAAGATTCCTACTATTGTTTATTACAATAGAATATAGAAATCATGGTTGTAACATTTACCATCAATCACATTTTTCGCTGAAAATATCTGTGTAAAAGCATAATTAGTAATAACAGAAAAACTTTATAAACTTTCATCTGAAAAGGAAACACAAGCCACTCTATGGGAAATATGGAATATTTCACTTTGGATTCTGTTGTTACAAGGAACACTTGCATACGAATATGCATGGCACATGTGTCAGTCTATTATGCTTAATGTCACCCGTGTAATTAGAACAGTCTATAGTGTCATGCACTAGACACATCACTCAACATGATACACCATAAGAGTCTATCATGTACACCCTTCACTAAAAGTCCCAAATAGTGCACTGTTCTTCGCAGAGATCAAGCGGCAGGTTTTAGTACGCTACCTGCTGCCACCACAAAATGTTTGATCTCCTGTAGTTGTTTCGCGTAGTGCTTGGAGAAGACCCTGGATGACTTCCATCCAGTGTAAGCGCGAAGACTTTAAAACGACAGTTTGAAGGAAATTTAGAGACGAAGCAACTTTTCTCGGATCATGACCTGCGGGTGTACTGTCTGGATCCGCTCTGCGAATGAAATAGGTGATCTTCGCCCTTAGTTGTTTCAAGGATAATGTCGAACCTGATGTTTCTCCCCTGAAAACCTGACCTCCCTTAAAGTATGAAGTTCTACGAAGAGAGACCTTTAGGCAATCCACTGGGCATAGGGACGCTTCTTCCTTCAGAGGGCAGATTCTCCAGGGACCCCACCTCTTAGTGGCCAGCTCGTTCTTGGCGAAAAACGTTGGGTCCGAAAAAAGGTTCAGTTCTCCGCAGTCTGTGAACTGAATGTGGCCATCATCCCTCGAGAGGGCCACTATTTCGCTAACTCTGGCTCCTGAGGCTAGTGCAAATAAGAATATCACCTTTTGAGTCCTTTTAGAGAGCAATCTTCGTTGTTCAAGGTTGATGCTAAGTGAAGAACCTTATCCAAGGACCATGAAATGGGTTTTGGAGGGGCTGCGGGCCGAAGTTTAGCGCAGGCTTTTGGAATCTTGTTGAAGATTTCATTGGAGAAATCTACCTGGAAGGCGTACAGCACGGGTCTGGTTAGGGCAGATTTGCACGTAGCAATCGTATTGGCTGCTAACCCTTTTTCATGGAGATGGATGAAGAAGGATAAACAGAAATCCATAGTAATCTCCTTTGGTTTCTTTGCCTTGACAAAGGTGACCCATTTTTTCCAGGAAGACTCGTATTGTCTTCTCGTTGACTTTGACTCGTATTCTTCTAAGAAGTTAATACTGTCCTTTGAAATCCCAAACCTTTTCTTGACTGCTAAGGTGAGAAAATCATGAGATGAAGGTTCCGGGTTTTCTGTGATGAAGCTGAGACAGTCGATTTCTGCACTTGTTGAGTCAGAACTGGATCCGGCAACGGGATCAGCTTCAGGCTTAGTTCCGTTATCAGGGGGAACCAGACGCTGTTGGGCCACTATTGCTGCCGTTCCATGAAAGGATCTCAGTTTGTTGTGGACTTTCAGCAGAAGGTTGGTTGGAGGGAACAGGTAGATCTTGGACCATCTGTTCCAATCTAGGGACATTGCATCCGTTGCTTCCGCTAGAGGATCCTCGTACGGGGCTACATACCGGGGTAGCTTCTTGTTGTCGCTCGTTGGGAAGAGGTCTACTTGCAGTCCTGGGACTTTGCGTAAGATGAAGGAGAATGATCTTGCGTCTAGGGACCATTCTGACTCTATTGGGTTAAACCTGGATAGAGCGTCCGCTGTCACATTGCGGAACCCTTGAAGGTGAACTGCTGACAAGTGCCATCTCTTCTTCTCCGCTAGCCTGAGAATGGCCAATATTACTTGATTGATTTGAGACGATCTCGAGCCCTGTCGATTTAGGCATCTCATTACAACCTCGCTGTCTAATACCAGTCGGATGTGGATTGAGCAGCAAAGTTTCAGTTTTTTCAGTGAAAAAAAAAAACTGCCATGGCTTCCAGAAAGTTGATGTGGAAGGTTTTGAAGAAGGAAGACCAGGTTCCTTGGACTTTCCGATGGTGAGAATGGCCACTTTCCGATGGTGAGAATGGCCTCCCCACACTTCCTTCGAGGCATCCGTGTGAATGGTGACTGACGGTGGAGGCGGTTATAAGGGTACCTTCTTCTTTAGATACTTGGCCTCCGACCACGGCTTGAGGAGGGATCGCAGACGATTCGGTATCGGTCTTTTTAGATCTCTTCGAGCGTTTGATGCGTATTTTCTCCAAACTCTTGATGCATCTTTTAACTGAGCTCTCAATATTGGGTCTGTCACTGAGGCGAACTGGAGAGACCCCAATACTCTCTCCTGTTGCCTTCTTGATATCCTGGCGAATTGAAGGAGTCTCTTGACAGATCCCGCTATCTCTCTCCTCTTCTTTGATGGAATGGAGAGGCAGTGTGACTGTAAGTTCCAGTGGACACTCAGCCACTGGAACTTCTGAGCTGGAGATAGTCGAGACTTTTCCAAGTTGATCTTAAATCCTAGGTGTTCCAGGAACTGGACCACTTCCTTGGAGGCTTGCGTGCACTCTTCTTTGGATGCTGCCCACACCAGCCAGTCGTCCAGGTAGGCTACTACCTGAATTCCCTTTAGGCGTTGTTGATGAATGACTGCATTCGCAAGCTTGGTGAATACCCTTGGGGCTATGTTCAGACCGAAGGGCATGGCTCTGAAGACGTATTGTCTTTTCTGTAGCTAGAATCCTAGGTAGGGGGAAACTTGACGGTTGATTGGAACGTGCCAGTACGCATCCGTCATGTCTATGGAGACTGTGTATGCCTGTTTGGGCAAAAGGGTCCTTATGTGTTTGAGCGTCAGCATTCTGAACTTGTAGTTCACTATGAACTTGTTGAGTGGTGAAAGGTCCAGAATGACTCTGAGCTTTTCTGAGTCTTTCTTCGGAACACAGAATAGCCTTCCTTGGAATTTGATGGACTTTGCCCTCCTTACAACTCTCTTGTCTAAGAGTTCCTGAACATATTCTTCCAATATGGGGGTTCAGTGTTGGAAGAATTGAGGGAAGTTTTCCAATCCGTTCTTGATTAGGCTGTGGGCCCAGGGATCGAAGGTCCAGCGATCCCGGAAGAGGAGAAGTCTCCCTCCTACTGGTAGCATCTCACTTGGAGTGCTGGTTGGAGGGTTTGCCTCCTTGGTCACGTCCACCTCTGTTGCCCCTACCTCTAGAGGGGCGTCTAGAGGATCCTCAAAAGGAACCTCGAGACCTCGGCCTAAAGGTCGTCGATTGCCTTTCAAAGGCTGGGGTGAAGACGGGCGACTGAGTTGCCACTGGTTGGGGCACCAGCTGGAAAGTGGTGGGTGGTTGTGCCACCGTCTGGGGCACCATGGCCACGGGAGCTGTTGTTGTTGTCGAGGACGAGAGGGCACCCTAGATCGTTTTGTCTTCCTTTTCGGCTGGGGACCCTCTTCAGTGGAAGACTTTTTTTTGGAGGACAAGACCCACTTGGAGAGGAGATTCCTGTTCTCCATTGTGGCTTTGTCCACGACCTCTTTAACCACTTCACTTGGGAAGAGGTCTTTTCTCCAGATGTTGGAGGCTATCAGCTTCCTTGATTCGTGTCTCACCGCAGCCGAGGCGAACACGAACTCTCTGCAAGCCCGGCGGGCCTTAATGAAATTATATGGGTCTTTGGTGACTGTTGCCAAATGAGCTTTGGCAAAAACCATGAACATATCTGGGGTCCTGGGAACACTTGCCATCGTCTCTAACCCGGTTTGTAGAGACATAGAGGTGGCAAGTCGTTCTTTGGTCTCCTGCTCCCTGCGCACGTGAAAGTCCGACAACTATGGGAGGTCTTCACCAAACTGACGTCCGGCAATGTCAGCCTCCAGCTTCCCGACTGAGAAGGTCCTTCCAGTCCGCATCGTCAGATGGTAGGGCAAGGGAAAAGGGTTTACACTCCTCGAGTGTAGGACAAGGTTTTCCTGCCTCGACTGCCTTCAAGGCTGCCTTAAACCCTTTCTCCATAAAGGGGAAGGCACGGGAAGAATCAGCAATGAAGGAAGGGTGCTTCTTGCTGAGAGCCGGCACCTTGGAGCTAGAGAAGGCCCTCTCCTTCAAGGTTTTGATAAACAAGGCTTGGGCCTTGGGGAGGTCCAGAATGATGACCTCTTTCGGCTCTGTTTCTTCTTTGGAAGAAGGTTCCGTCCTCAGGCGGACGCAACAATCCGGATAGGCTATTTTGCGGGGCCAGAACTCCACATCATCTACTGGGACAGTACCCAGTTTCTCGGAGAGGAAGATCTTCCCCCCTGACATCGGCATGTGCTCAGCATACCTCCACGGATTGATGTCAGAAAAGGCGGGAAGTTCTTTGATGTTTAGCTTCTTGGGGGCTAAACGCGTAGACACGAGCTGGTGCATTTCAGTCCGTAGAGAAGCCTCCTTCTCGGACGACTGCTTTTGCATGTCCTGGAACATGGACAAAAGCGAATGCAGAGTATTGGTGATCGAGTCTAGCTGGGGAGCAGAAGAAGAAGTCGACGGAATAGGGCCAGCCACCGTAGCCAAAGAAACCAAAATCGTTTCGGCTTTCTCTTCGTTGTCTTCAGGAGGAAAGACAGTTTCTTGCTCCAGTTCTTCCACTAGGAGACTACGTTCAGTCTCCTCAGAGACAACTGACATGTTGTCTTCTAAATGGATGTCCTTCAAGGCATCGGATACATCAGATTCTACCTGAATCTGGACGAGGGGAATCTCAGGTTGAGCCTGGGAAACAATTGCATCCGAAGATGCCCTAGGGAACAGACAAACCCTCATCTTCTCATTAGGAAGATATGGGCTAGAGGTGTTCTTCTGAAAACCTCTGACCCATTTTCGCAGCGTATCTTTTGCTGCATCCCTTGACACTGTGGACTTCTGATCATCAAAAGCCTCTTTTACCAGTTTGTCACAAATGGTACATACCTTTGGGTCCCAATACTTCAGAGATCCCTTTGTAATTGCGCAGCGCGCGTGGGTCCTGCACATATCATGGCCGCAGAAGTTCTTACTGCGGACCTTGCAGAAATGGTTCCCGCACTCGGAATGCTCCTCCTGTAAAGAAAGAAAAGCATATAAGTATTTGGTGAAAATCTCAAATTTCATCATACAGATTCATAAATTTCTATTTAGCTTAGGATAGTGTAAGCTCGAAAAAGGGAGACACCCACATGTGCCTCCTGTCCAGCCCATTGCTATGACCTCCTCCAATATTGAACAGTAAATTCTTGATGAATTATATGGGAAGATAATATCCTTGGATATAAAGTGTAATCTTAACACTGTCTTCCAGGTTCAATACTGGGGATTTTTTAATAATGGATAGCATCCATTAATTAATCAGAGAGAATCGCTCTCTAGATGTGGTGGTCTCACAATAGGCTGCCCATGAAGCACCTTGTAGGTTGGAAAAAATTATTATTTTTTTTTTTTTTTGTATAGGCTACAGTACAGACCATTGCCGTCAGTACTATGTGCCTGCCGGCATACGCCGGCATTGCCCTGGGCTATTGAAGGTATGTACTGCCTTTAAGATAAGGGGCGGTAGGTCGCCGGCAGTTGCTCCGCTGCTGGCAGCCGGAGGGTCCCTCTATCAAGGTGGACCTGCCGGCAGCCGGCGGAAAAAGTCTGTAGACTTTGGATGACCGGCCGCCGGCAGTCAACATGGTTGCCGGCGGCCGGCCAGAGTGTGTGCCGGTTTCCGTTAGGTCGCCGATCAACGGTACCCCTTGGCAAGTGGCAGCAGAGCAAACCGACGGCGGACAGTCGTCCGAAATGGCTGCCGGCAGTCAGCCCAGGGTTGATGAAAGATAAAGAAAAGCGTGGCTGGGGGAAAAGCAAAGGCTCAGCCTTGCAGACCTTCATCCGGAATGAGGGTTCATATGGGAGGGGGAATATATTCAGTCTTCTATTCAAACATAGCCCATTCATATGGTAGTAGGGTCATGGAAGGAAGTCCAAGGGAGGACTGAAGAACACTCTAAAGAAGGAGGAGGATCCCTGCCGGCAGCCGGCGGCAGACAGGGAACCTCAAGCCAATTCCACCAACTACCCATAGGGTCGATTGTAGAATGATGGCCAGGATGTGTGAAGGCTAGGCCAACACCAAAGGACAGCAGGCGAGGGGCAAGGGTCCTGTAGGTGAGATAACACCTAGAAAGCACTACCTAACCTAAGAGATTCTGATCCGTAGTAAAGACAACCTTAATGGCCTGGGAATTCAATTCCCCAGGTTGGGTTAGTCTTAAGTGGGGAACAGAACCTAGTGCCGGAGGCCCTAAGCAAGGGAAGAATTCAATTCTTCTGCCTAGGATCTGCCGGTACAGGACTGTCTGCTAGGCCATGGAAAGGAGGAATTATCATATAACGCCTCCAGGGTATGGCCTAGGGAGGTCTAGCCTCCTGCATAGACAACCTAACCTGACTTGGGAAATCATTTCACCAAGACGGACGGTTGTCAATGACAGACATTCTACTCTGATGTCCCGTTCTAGGCTCAAAACCGACTCAGTGGTTGAGAGAAAGAAACGGGAACACCCCGGTAAAAATTTGCCAGAACACAGTTCAAGGCAAAGCCAACCGGAGTTAGCCTAGGCTAGTCAGAGGGAAGAGGAATTGCTCTTAAATCTCGCAAGGAGATTGGTATCGACTTAAAAGGTAAAGGAGGTGTCAGTCTCCATTTAAAAGACGATACAAGAGCAATTGGGGACATGTATGAAAGTATACTAAAGCCCCTAGGCTGGTAGCCTAGGCGCAGTGAGAATCGGTCACCGAAACTCTCTCGTATACTATCTTGGAAGAGGAAGATTTTTATGCAGTAATATCTTAATTGTATAAAATATTGCCTGAGCTTCAATAAAACTTTACCAGGAAGGTTATATAATGCATGAAGTGTGCAGGTGCCTAGGCTAGGAAGCCTAGCACTCGTGGGGCTCGGTCATAATTCAGCCAAATCCACGACAACAAGGGCATAATATAAAAATCCCTAGCTAATTTGCAAAATAGCTAAAAGTTATTAAAGCGATAAATGCCGGGAAAGTCGTTCTGGCTAACTAAATGTACATGCAAAGAACGACCACGTCCATGACGCCATCCGGCTGGCAACAGCTCGTTACGTTAATTACGATCTTAATTCGAGGAAAAAACTGGCAAGATCTTACATTTATACAATTCAAAGATAATACTTAACTTTCCAGAGGCAGATGAGGCTGGGGAAGACATCATCGCAGCAAAACAAACCAAAATAGCGAGAGATAACACGGGATAAACACTGGTCTAAGGCACTACAATAGAAAGAATGACTAGATGGTGCCGGGCAGAGGCGGGCTGGCGCCCAATTACAGTACAGTAGGAGTGTTGCCTTAATAACGGCTCTCCTATAATTCTTGCCACTTTCCCCTCTCGAAGCGTAAACGTTATTAGGGGTGTAGATAGCTATGCGACGTGTCAAGAATACGTCCTCTGATATTATGCGATATCCCTTTCAAAATATATAAGGGATACTCGCTCCAGGAGTTAGAATTCTGGATACCTTTAGTAAAATTCTCTGGGATATATCACTGTAGTCAAATCTAGCCAAGGAAGCTACTAGGAAGGAACTTCCATCAGGACGACATGGCCTGAGCCCAAAAATGCAAGTTCACTCATCATACTGCCTAGACTAGTAACAGATGACCCCTGAGGTCGCAGCAGCTGGATTGAGGCGGCAACTTTTTCTAGTGGCCAGGATGAAGATTGACCTGTCACTACCCCAGGCATGTCGGCACAAAGCGTCAAAGGCATTGTACAGTCGCGGGAAGAGAGAGAACGGTCCCAAAAGGAAGGGTCCACACTCAGGAAAGAAAGACAGCTAAAAAGGGAACCTGCCAAGACCTGATCATCATCATTAACTTATGAAAAGTTGGGGTTTAGCCCGTAAGATAATGAGAGCCGTACGAGACGGCCAGGATGCTAAGAATTGGAAATTCAAAGGATGTCCTGACAACCATGCAGGATCTGACCGACCAACTCCAGAGGACAATGTCCCTCAGATATGGGAGAGGACAGGAAAGAGCAGATGACTAGTCTAAGGCTACAACTGAGGCAGCAGAGGAAAAGACCCATGGCAAACATACAACCAGTGTCAGAAGAACTCAGGTTGACAGGATTGGAAGCAAAGACAGAAGGCGACACTTTACTTAGATAGGCTGACTAGGCAAGTGAGTCAAGACTCCACAGCAAGAGGGACATAGCATAGGAAGGGAAGCTGCAGACACAGAACAGGCAACTGCCAAGGCGGCAGAGGAGGACCCCAAGGGGTACCAACTCTAAGCCTAGACAGGATTAGGCCATAGGGAGAACCGTCTAGGCAAGCCTAGCCTACCTAGCGGGTGAGGGAAAACTGAAAAGCTAGGGTAAGATGAGTAGACAAGAGGAACATAGTTCCCAGTACAGTCAGGTTATGGCCTAACTAGGAAGGGAAAGGGGCAGAGAAAACATCCAAGGGTGGTCTCTAAGGCAGCAGAGAGATTTGGTGCAGGGAGGGAGAAAATCTCGCCTACCTAGGGCCAAGATAGATAACCTAAGAGGTATCCTGTCCAAGGTTGGAGACAAAGTGTACTTCAGCCGCCATGGGACTAGACAGGGATGGGAAAAAAGTTCCACAGCAAGTAGGGACACTAACAGGCACAAGGGTAAGGGTAAAAGGGGTGGTGATGGGAGACTCAGAAATTGGTGAGGAAACATGACAGGAAGGCCCAACTGCAACATTAGAACAGGAATAGTGTTCCAAAGGGTTTGCAGTGATAGGGCACAGAGGACAAGTCCACACATCCAGGCATAGCCTACCAAATGCTAAGAGGGAAGCCTAAGAATGGTAAAGGCGACAAAAGGGGGTCTACCTGTCAGCATTAGAAAAGGGGATAAAGCATTCCAATGGGGAAACATAAGTAGACACAGGGTATAAGTTCCCAAGACCTGTGCCCCCTCGCCACACATAGGCTAAGTGAAAAGTGAAAATAGTCACCCTTGGACAACTGTAAAAACTATCCAACTCCCAGAAGGACCTTCAAGACTGCAGCTCCCCACCGTGACAAGTCAACAGCATGGGAGGATAGACAGCCTCACCAAACCAGAAAGGTTAGGTGATAGAAGGGGATGGTGCATAAGTGAAAATTTATCAGGCATGGACGCCTAGGGTAGTGAGCTAGCCTAAGTCAAGGCTGACTAAAAGCACAAGAAACATAAAAAAATGGAGATGGGATACCCATAATCATTCCACACTGTAAAAAAAAAATGTAAAACATATTCCTACTATAATATGACTGAAGAGTCTTTGGATGTACATCGGGTGAGTACAGTTCCCAGTGCCTCTTTAGTTTGTTTCCCCATCCCTACTGCTCAAGCCCCAGCTTGCACCTCCACCCCTGTTTCTACGTTAGACTAACTTTCGTTTCCTAGTAACAAGGAACTTGCGGTGTCCATGAAAGCTTTCATGGAAAACCTAACCACCAAACATGAACATTCTCAAGTGGACCTCATAGTGAGGATAGAAGCTTTACAAAAGGCACCTCTTTCTAAGGCTCCCCCAGCTTCGAGCCAACTAGAATGAGCAGTTAAGAACCCTTGGTGTTATGTTGAGCATATGGCCTTAAGTGAAGGGTACCCCCACATCAGATAAGGTTTGGAACAAGCCAGTCGCAGACTTGGAATTCTCATCGATCGATAGTTATCCTTACTGCTACGTATGGCTTAACTCGGATTCCTCAATTAGGGATGATACGATCCCTAAGGAAACTATCATCCTGAACCATATCAAGTCTCAGTCTCTTTTGGTTAAGGAGCTAAAGATGCCAGAATTTACTAACACCCAACTTTCTGCTTTTGGCAGGAAACAGGCCACCTTTGTAGCCCCACGTATACTGTCTTCTCTTTCGCCTTTAAAAGTTTAGAGGCTGTAAAGAAAGCAGTGGTGGAGGGTAGATCATTCCCATTGCTAAAGGAGTGCAAACCTGTCTCTCTAGCCCTTCCTTTTGCTTTGGACAGTTGGGAGAATGTCCAACATACCTTTACCGTTGGAAAATTAGGTCAAGACATCGGAAGCAAGCAGTTTAATGAGAAACTGCCTAGATTTCCTGAATCCCAATTAAGGGAAGAATTGGAAGCCAATGAGAGACTATCTGCATCTTTATCTTTCCAATCTTATCTAGAGATCCTTATTGGAAACTATTCCAAATCTGATCTCTTCCTTGTTTTGGTGAAGACTGGCCTAACCATATTTCATAATGATCTCCATGTTTTCTTCCTAGCCATGAGAGCATGTAGAGAAAACGTACTAGCCGCTGCTATGATCAGGCATGAACCTAGAAAACTGATTGACTCCAATATCTGGGGGTTAAGGTCTCTTCCCCGAGGAATTGGTTAAGGAAGTCATGGAAAAAGTGGCTTATGAGAATAAGAACATTGTAGATAAGAGGGCTATGTCCTCTAAATGAAAATTTACCCATAGTGAAGGACCTCAACACATGGACAAGAAGCCCAGACAACACTTTAAAGGACTGATATCCTTTCCTGTTGTGACAGTCTCAGTTGCCGCCATCCCTTAGACTATATACACGGTTCCCCAGCAGCATGTATCACAGTCTCCAGCCTTCAACCCAGTGTATGAGAGAGCCACTACTACCTTCCACCCTGCCAGGGCTCAAAAGACCACCAGTAGCAGGGGAAGGTCTGGAAAAGCGGTCAATCTAAAGGGCAAGGAAGTAGAGGCAAGGCGGTTAAAGACACTACTCCTTCACACCAACAATGAGGAGTTCCCAGAAGGGGGCCGACTTCACCTGTTCAGGGATTGATGGGAGTTCGATCCCTAGGCTCACAGCATAGTCTCAAATGGATTAGGCAGGAAAGGAGACAGAAACCTCCCCAGTTCAAGAGGTTCTTCCAAACCACAACCCAAATTTTGAATGATTATGCACAGAATCTTATCCGTAAGGGGGTCATCCGTTGCACAAAATCAATGAACTTTCAAGGGCGGCTATTCTGCATGCCCAAGAAAGATTTGAACACTCTTTGAACTATCCTGGACTTGTCCCCACTAAACAAATTCTTTCTGAATGACAAGTTCCAGATTCTGGCTATGTTGCAAATATGGACCTTACTACCCCAAGGTCCTACACTGTCTCTATAGATCTTACAGACGACTATTGACATCTTCCGATAGGTCGGCACTTCTCCCCCTAACTTGGTTTCAGACTGCTAAGAATGGCCTACGTATTCAGAGCTATGTCCTTTGGGCTCAATATAGCTTCATAGATTTTCACAAAGCTAGTCGAGGCCATCGTCTAACAATTACGGAACAAAGTCTTCCAGGAAATGGCATACCTAGACGACTGGCTGGTCTGGGCTGCAACGAAGTCAGAGTGTCTTCGGACAGCTCAAAATGTCATGAAATTCCTACAGTCTCTGGCCTTTCAGACCAACTTTGAAAAGTCCAGGTTGTCTCCAACTCAAGAATTCCAGTGGCTAGGGCGTCACTGGAATCTAAAGTCACAAACCTTCTCTCTACCGCAAGGCAAGAGAAAGGAAATAGCAAACTTTGTTGGGTGCCTTCTTCATTTAAAAGTACTCAGAAGACAGCAACCAGAAAGTGTCTTGGGTTCACTGCTGTTTGCTGCCGTGGCAGACCCGATCTCAAAAGCGAGACTCAAAAATGCCAACAGAGTCTGGAGAAGAAAGGCATCATGTACTCCAAGAAATCTTTGCCACAAAACACCGGTCTTACTGTGAAAACAGCTCAACCTGTGGTCCGGTGCCAGGAGTTTATCGACACTCATCCCTCTGCAGTAACCTCCTCCTTTCATGCCTATTCACACGGACGCCACGGAATAAGGTTGTGGAGGGGACACTCCTCTTGCCAAGAAAGTACAGGGATAGTGGTCAATAGCATTTCATAAATTTCACATCATTATTCTTGAAGCTATAGCAGTGTTTCTGACTCTGAAGGGAATGAACTCAAAGACGAAATCACACAACAACTTAGTCATTGACAATGGGACGAAAGTCCACTGTGTCAACTGACAGGGCTCCAAGTCTCCTCAGATCAACCATGTGATCCTAGCCATCCTCACTTTAGCAAAGTGGAGGATAGGCATCTCCCAACAGTTCACCCCGAAGAGGTTCACAATGTAACGGAGGACGCCCTGTCAAGATCCAAGCCTCTGGAAACAGAATGGTCTCTGGACATAATATCATTCTGTTTTATACTAGAGCAAGTCCCAGAACTGCAAATGGATATCTTTGCAACGAGCTTCAACAAGAAGCTTCCTTGGTATGTAGCACCAAACTTAGATCCAGAAGTGATAGGGACGGATGCAATGTCTCTGGATTGGAACCAGTGGCCTTACAAATACCTATTTCCACCATTCAATCTCCTAATGAAAGTCCTGAACAAACTGCGGACTTTTAAGGGAACAGCAGATCTAGCGGCTCCCATTTGGTCCAAGAGCAAATTGATATCATCTTGATCTAGAACCCAAACCTCTCCAGGTCCCTCTACCATCTCCAGAGCTGTCCAAGGATGTTCAATAAAAGAATGTCTTTGTTTCCTCTTGGATAACAAAAACCCACCAGCTCATGATTTTCTCACCCTCGTGGCTCAAAGAAAGTTTGGAGTTGCAAAGGAGAGAATTGACTTCATAGAAAAGTACAAGTCCAACACCACGAAACAACAATATTTGTCTTCCTGAAAAAATGGATTACATTCGTGAAAAGTCATTAGCCCTCTCCTATTTCTATGGACTTCTGTACTTACTTCTTTATCTCATTACATGATCAAGGTCTGGCCTCTACAACTATTGCTTTATGTAAGTCAGCACTAACTAGACCCATCACTTATGCTTTTGATATTGAACGTATAACAAATCCCCCTGCCTAGAGAAAAATTGAGGATCATCAACCATCAAATTTTCACAAATACAAACAGAACAATCTTATCATACAAGATCATAAATATAATGTTTCCATTTCAATGAAAATAAAATACAATTTTGTATTACCAACTTCAAGTGAAACTTCAAAATTTAGAGAGTTGACAATCACAAAATATCAATAAAAACCATTATAATGAAAACTAAATGGTTTTTTCTTATCAGATATAAAAATTCACAAACAACAATTAACCTAAGCCCCTTTCTGGCCTCGGTTTAACATATTTTTTTTAAGGACAGGACAAAATAATACATCAAATGCAGAAATGTACATTAGAGAGGTTTTCAGATAACACTGATTGGATTTCACATTAGCTTGACACACAGGACAAGCATAATAAAACTGAGTCACATCCTGCCAAATATCATACAAAAAAAAAATGTCTGATATTATAACTCAATTCCCATTCACTTCAAAATGAGCAGTCATAGGTTGTTCATGATTGAGACAGATAACATCAACATTCTGATTTTCAGGGAAAACAACCAGGACAACAGCATAGTCAGACTTCTTATCTACAATTAACTTTGAATCAGACTTAGGATTACAATATACTGTACATTAAATAACAAAATATCAGTTATTTCTGACACATGTTTGGAATAAGACAAATTATTATTAAACTGATCAAACAAAAATGCCTCAGACTAGTTAACATCATTATTGGAAGAGACATCCTCACAAACAAAAGTACCTTCAAAAGACAGGTTATCAGAATTCTGAAAAAGAAAATCATCACAAACTAACATGGCTTCACAAGACAAGTTAGTAGAACAGTTAGAAGACATGACATTACGAACTAAAATGTCTCCTCGAGACATGTTGGTAGAACAGTTGACAGCAGAATCATTATCAGGAACAAACACATCATTACCAGACATGTTTGTAGAAGTCAACAGCGAAACAAGTATCATGAACTAACATATCTTCACGAAATAGGTCAGTAGAACAATTATAAGTGGAAGCTGCAATATAAACCGACGAGTCTTCGGGAGGCAAGTAGGTAGAAAAAACAACAGTGGAGATGTTATCACGAACCGACACGTCATTTTTAGACGTGCCGGCAGAACTCCGAGTCTTCTCACGAGTCTCATCATTTGAAGAAAACAGAGTAGACAAATCAGGACTGAGAACCTCTAACTCCTGATCAAGAACGGGCTCATTAACCATCGTCGGTTCGACGTCAGCATTCTCATCTACCAAGTCATTTCCAGGCAAAACTTGAACGCCAGTACCAGGCAACTCGGAAACTACACCAACAACAACAGGCCCTGATAACCAGTCACAATGATGATCCATACGATACAAGGCGACGCTAAAATGGCCACCACCAACCCCACAAATGGGAGCATACTTCCCAATAAACGAATGCTCAGTCACAGAGACAACTTCCCTCAAAACAAGTGACTGGGCACAACCAATATCATGCATGATACTAACAGGGTGCAGTGAACCGCCATCAACAGAAACAAACCACTTAGCAGTATATGGTTGGAAAACCTCATCAACATGTCCGGAGCAAACACTGGAATTAACAGGCCTTTTGTCAAAAACGTGGTAATTGATAATGTTAACCTCTACTAGTAGCACACTATAATGGGATTTTGGTCGAGTTACAAGTTTTAGCTTCTTTTCTTTTCAACTTGAAACATTCAGACACCGTGTGACCTGGTTTCTTACAATAATTACATACTACAGAACTGATAGTAATATAATTGCTATTAAAACTGCAGCTTTGAGACTTGACATGTGAATCAGAATTAGACCTTTGATCTACAGCATCAGTATTATTATGCTTATCTGTATCCCTGTAGTCTTTTGACCTATCAAACCTTCTATCATTAGACCTAGACTCTTTGAAATCCACTACATAATCATTAGCACATACAGCTGTTTAACGAAAGGTGGATAACTTTCTCTCATTTAAGTATACCTTGATATTTTCACTAACACGATTTTTAACCTGTTCAACTAAAATAATTTCTCCTAATCTATTAAAATCATCCCTACACTACTGCTTCACACCATTTATCAAACCAATCTGATTGTTTTCTACTAAATTCTACATATATCTGCTTATCTTGTTTTGCTCAACTACTAAACTTCGTCCTATAAGCTTTGGGGGTTAATTCATAGGCCTGTATAATAGCATTTTTTAAGAATTCATAATCATATACCTTTTGTGCCCTATCACACAAAACTCCTGATAACATGTAAGCCCAATTTTCTGCTGGTCACTTACATTTCTTAGATTTTCTTTCAAAACAGACAAAATATTCATCTAAATCTTTTGCATTAAAAGGAGGAACAACTCTATCTTCGTTAGGATTATCTGATCTGGTTTTACCTGTACCACTAGAATTAGTCTGCTTAATTTTTCCACCCCTAACTCCTTTTGAACATTAATTTCCTGAACCTTTATTTCAACTTCGATTTTTTTATTTCCCATGCCAAGCTTCTAATTGCTCACGTTTAAAATAAGCTTTCTTTCTTTAACGCTCAGCCTCTAATTGTTAACGTCTAAACTCTGCTTCTTTTTGCTCATGTTTTAACACTGCTTCTCTTTATTCGGGCTCAGCCTCTAACTGTTCACGTTTTAACTCTGCTTCTAACTTTAATTTCTCACCCAAAACCTGAGCCCGTACTTCTAACTCTTTTTCTCTTAAACAAGCTTCTAATCCCACGAAACATTCGAATGATTGAAGACATTAAGGCTTTCAAGAGGAAGCTAAAGACTCTTATTTCATGAGTCTTTTGACAGTGATGATTTAACAATAAATGAAGAATATGAGACATGAAACGTTAAATACTCTGAACGAATAAGATAAAACGACAGTGGAGGTCCTGTAGAGAGTGGGGTTCCCCTGCTGTATGGGACCGGAAAAGCAGCCATCAAAGTAAAGTAAGCAAAGTAAGTCTTTCGAGTTCCACAGCTGGTAAATCAGAACACACTGATTCCCTACCCATCGTATCTAACACATCGTCTTCAACACATGTTTAATAACTTCCTCTTTCTTCATTAATATTTTAACATTAATCCCAAGATTTTTGCATAAACTCACTAAGTTAGATATCTTAAGATCACCTAACTTCTCAATTTGTGGTCCTCACAAAATTGGTCAAGAAACTCAAATGTGTTAAACTCTGACATGTTTGCTGGATATCTTATACAATATCAAAGGTTTACCTTACGAACAATCTCTGAATTACAAATAGGATAACAATTCAGATCCCAGTCAAGCTCCCAATTTTTTTTAGGTTCAATTATTGTACATGCCGTATATTATGCAAAATTTACTAAAAAAAAGTTTATGAAACAATAGCCAAACATTAACAGCAAACAAAAATGAGAGACAGCAAACAAAAATGAGAGCCAGCATACATAAAATATGACAAATTCGTAGATAATTTGTATTTTTCCTAACTATGCAAACCTTAGCTATTTAAAGTGGGTAATTACTTTCGGCGTAGCTGAAAGGACGAGCCATAAAAAATTTAACGAGGGATTATTACCCCACTGCTAGTTAGCGGGGGGGGGGGGGGGGGGGAAAGTAGGGAGGGTAGTTAGCTACCCTCCCCCCTCACACACCTGTGTTGTAGCTCCACTTTGCTTAGAGGTAGGACTTCATGGGGGACAGGGCTGGCGGGCAAGTTTGATTAAATAGCTAAGGTTTGTATAGTTAGGAAAAATACAAATTATCTACGAATTTGTCATTTGTTCCGTAACTGGAATACAAACCACGCTATTTAAAGTGGGTGACTTAACCCTTAGGAAGGGTGGAACAAGTCCCAGCCATAATGGCTTTTGGCTTTTCCCGGGTACTCATTATCTGAGTGTGTCAGCACTCAACAATAAAGAGTCCCTGCACCTCACTCACACCTTGCTATGCAAGGGCTGCGGGCTACGTAAGCTGTGTGTGAAGGAAAAAAGTGTGACTCGTCCTAGGAAGTTGACCTGAAGTTCTTTAGATGGAAACTTAAGGCTAGGACTCTCCCAATACCACCTCGTTAGGGTATGGAGACGCAACAGTATTAACTTAATACTAGGAACACAAGGGAACATGGTTTACCTGCAGTGGTTTGAGGTCAGCTGTGCAGAGAATCTAGGATGCTGCTTTCCCCAAGAGAGGGGAAGATGAAGAAAAGAATAAGGGCCAGGCATACTTTTTCATTCATGCAGACTAAAACTGGGTAACAATGCCCTCAACCCTCTGCTAATTGTCCATTAAGGAGCCTGAGGTTTAAACCAGCTGTTGTGCAGCCACCACAGGGCCGATAGAGAACGTATCGAGCCTCCTGTGGGTCACGTCTTGCAGGTAGTGTCACTGAGAAGTTTTTTCTTGAAGGCCAGGGAGGTAGCTACTCCCCTGACATCATGAGCTCTAGGACGACGTGATGGAGGAGGGTCAGGATTCAGAGACAGATGGATTGCCTTTCGAATCCATGCTGAGATGGTGTTCTTGGTAACCCTCCTCTTCGATCTCCCAGTGCTAACAAACAAAGCCCGCACTTGGGGACGAACTGCAGCTGTTCTCTTCAGGTATAGCCCCAAATCCTTACTGGGCACAGTAGGAGATGGTCTGGGTCATCTGTTACAGAATGAAGACTTGAAATCCGGAAGGAGTCGAAGCGAGGGTCCGCCACTCCAGGATTCTGAGTCTTAGCAATAAACTCAGGGACGAAGCTGAACGTTACCTCCCCACATCCCCTTGAATGGGTGATGTCATACGAGAGACCATGAAGTTCGCTAACTCGCTTGGCTGACACCAAAGCTAGTAGGAACACCGTCTTCCAAGTCAGGTGGCGATCTGAAGCCTGGCATAATGGTTCGTAGGGAAGTCTCTTAAGAGACCTGAGGACTCGAACCACGTTCCATGGAGGAGGTCTCACTTCCGACTGAGGGCAGGTAAGTTCATAACTACGTATGAGTAGGGAAAGTTCTAGCGAAGAAGAAATGTCCACTCCTTTGAGCCTGAAGGCTAGACTTAAGGCTGAGCGATAGCCTTTCAGTGCTGAGACTGAAAGGCGCATTTCTTCTCGCAAATACACGAAGAACTCCGCTATTGCTGGAATAGTGGCATCGAGTGGAAAGATACCCCTTCCACGACACCAACCACAGAAAACTCTCCACTTCGCCTGGTAGACTCCTGCGGATGACTTTCGCAGGTGTCCAGACATCCTTTCCGCAACTTATTGCGAAAATCCTCTCTCTACGAGGAGATGCTGGATAGTCTCCAGGCATGAAGCTGAAGCGAAGCTACGGCTTTGTTTAAGATGTTGGCGTGTGGTTGTTTGAGTAGCTCGTGTCGTGGAGGGAGCTCTCTCGGAGGCTCCGTAAGGAGTTGCAGAAGGTCCGGGAACCATTCTGCATGATGCCACAGCGGAGCTATGAGAGTCATCGAGAGGTTGACCGATAGTCTGGTCTTGTTGAGTACCCTCCTCATCAGACAGAACGGGGGAAAGGCATATACGTCGATGTTGTCCCACCGTTGTTGGAAAGCATCTTGCCAGAGAGCCTTGGGGTCCGGGACAAGGGAACAGTACAGCGGCAGTTTGAAGTTCAACGGTGTCACGAACAGATCCACAATTGGAGAACCCCACAAAGTCAGGACTTTGTTGGCTACTTGACGATCCAAAGACCACTCGGTACTCACTATCTGAGACACTCTGCTCAGACTGTCGGCGAGCACATTCCTTTTGCCTGGAATGAAGCAAGCCAAAAGTGGAATCGAGCCAAAAGTGGAATCAGTCCATCTCAGTATCTTTACTGCAAGATGGGATAGCTGTTCTGAAAAGGTACTTCCCTGCTTGTTGATGTAAGCCACTACTGTGGTGTTGTCGCTCATCACCACCACAGAGTGACCCGCCAGATGCTGTTGGAACTGTTGAAGGGCCGGAAAAACGGCCTTCATTTCTAGCAGATTTATATAGAGACACTTTTCTGATTCTGACCACAGGCCTGAGGTCCTGTGGTTCAGAACGTGGGCCCCCCACCCTTTCTTTGAGGCGTCCGAAAACAGCATCAAATCCGGGGAGGACGAGAAGATCCACTCCCTTTCGTAGGTTCTCGTCTGCCACCCACCAATGAAGGTCTGTCTGTTCCGCGAGACCCATAGGAATCAAGACGTCCGTGGAATCGTGTCCTTGACTCCACCGAGACTTGAGTCGCCATTGCAGAGATCTCATTCTGAGGCGACCGTTGGGAACTAGACGGACCAAGGATGAGAGATGGCCGAGGAGACGTAACCGCGATTGGGCTGGGAGTTCGTCTCGTCTGCGGAAAGGACTTGCGACCTTCCTCAGCCTTGCTATCCTGTCGTCTGATGGGAAGGCTCTGTGGAAATTGGTGTCCAATATCATGCCTAGATATACCAGTCTTTGGGAAGGAAGCAGAGAAGACTTCTCGAGATTTACCATGATCCCTAGATCTTGGCGAATCCCCAGAAGTTTGTCTCGGTGTCGAAGAAGGGTTGACTCCGAGTCTGCTAAGATCAGCCAGTCGTCCAGATAACGGAAGAGACGGATATCTTGTGTGCCCACGAAGATATCAGGGTGAACACTCTGGTGATAACTTGAGGTGCTGTGGAGAGACCGAAGCACAGCACCTTGAACTGGTAGATCTTGTTGTCTAGGCTGAATCTTAGGTACTTCCTTGAAGACGGATGGATTGGGATCTGGAAGTACGTGTCCTTCAGATCCAGTGTGCACATGAAGTCTCGCGGTCTCACTGCGAGTCTGACCGTGTCTGCCGTCTCCATGCTGAACGGAGTCTGCTTGACAAACCTGTTTAGAGCTGAGAGGTCGATGACTGGTCTCCAGCCTCCAGACGCCTTCTTTACAAGAAAGAGTCGACTGTAGAAGCCTGGGGACCCGTCGACGACCTCTTGGAGAGCGTCCTTCTTCAACATGGTCTTGACTTCTGCCCAATGGGCTTGCCCTCTTGCCGATCCCATGGCAAGAGAGTTCAACGACACTGGAATCGCTGTCAGGGGAGGAAGAGATGTTATGAACGGGACGTGATATCCTTGGCTGATCATGGAGATCGTCCAGGAATCGGCCCCGAGTTGCTGCCACCTGTTCGCGCAACTTTGGAGGCATCCCCCCACTGGTGGACATGCGGAGAGACTGCTAATCCTAGCGTTTGCGGCCTCGGCCACTCCCCCTAGGATTCTTGCCTCCCCTGAAGGACTTCTTGCCTCTCCTTTCCTTGACGGGAAAGGGCTGTTTGGACACCGCTGCCTTTACTGCTATTGCCGTCTTTGTCGTCTTTGCAGGGCGAGGTTGTTGAGGTGCTGGAGTCTTATAGGGATTTGATGTTAAAGCCCTCTAGAGGAGAGAGATCTGGTTGGACTTTCTCCACCTCTCAGCCGCCTGCTCTACATCTTTCGGCTCAAACAGACTACTCCCCAAAAGGGAGGAATGTCTGAGCTTACTGACCTCGGTGTTGGGGACCTTCGAGTTGAATCTTTCAGACACCATATCACGGTGTTTCAGGATAGTGTTAGCCCACAAGTTCGAGACTTGGTGGGCCAGAAACTCGATGGTACGAGTGCCTGAAAGAAGGAAGGTCTCCAAGGCCTCCCTGGTACTCTCCTTAGACAAGTCTTCGGATCGTATCATGATGCCAAGAGATCCCAGCCAGATATCCAGCCACGAAGTGGCCTGCATGGCACACTTCGCTACCTTCTCCTGGCAGAGAATCTCCGAGAACGACACTGGCCGGTTGGAGAGTCTCTCGAGAGGGACTCCCCTGAAGAGCTCTTCCACCGAGTGGTGGAGGGGAAGAGCTAAACAGGACTCCTCGGTGATTTCAAAGTACCTCCTTTGGTGGACACGAGGAGGTGGGAGGATTTTGTTTCCGGCGCTGGAACGGCTGGAGGAGGCTAGCTCGGAGAGCTGGCTCTCGACCTTATCTCTGGCACTCTTGACCCCCTGGGACCAGGGCCAAGCCGCGCTGGTTTTAGGGGGCTTTTGAGTACCAAAGACTCGGTCCAGAACCGTGTACTTGCCCTCTCGAGGAGGAATCTCCGGATCCGAAAATCCGTTAAGGTTCCTCATCAGAGCCAAAACTTGCCAAAAGGCATGCTCCTACTCCTGCGGCTCTCCTCCAGATGGACAAGCAGCAAGGTCTCCAGTCCCCAAAGGCTCTTCTTGGGGGGACTCGTGGACGTTCTCCGCGGGCTTAGCCGGTTCTGGTCTGAACCTCGAAGAAGATTTCGGAACCGTCTTGGAGTCCTTCGACTCCCTCCTGGGAGGTATGCAGGATTCCAACAAAAAAGGTGGGGGGCTCTTCTCCGCCTCCACCCGAGGAGACTTCTCGGCGCGAGGTGGGGTTTCTCCCATTGGTGCGATGGGAGAACGCCTCACCTCACGAGAATCCCCTGTGGACGGAAAACCCTCGTCCACGGGGGATTGAGAGAAAGACTGGGGAGGGGAGGGAGCCTTCCTCGACGGCTTCCAAGGAACCAGTTTCACCCTTGGAGAAGTAACCACGTCGTCCACTCCTCTCTTCCTCTTCAGGGGGGGGGGGGGGGCGAGATAGCCGCTGATTTGAGGCGTAGTTCAGAGAAAGCGGGCTTGAAAGACTGCGCAACCGCTCTGATCAAGGGCCCAAACCAGGGAAGCCAACTGACAGCAGCGCTGTCAGAGACACCCTCTGGAGAGAAGGGGATCGTAAGATCCCTAGGAGTGGAAACTACAATTGGGTCTGCCTGAAAGGAAGAAGCTGTAGAAGAAAAGATCCTGGACCTGTCCGGAGATTTTCCTCCCTCAGTTGGGCGCGCTGTCTTACGCTTACAGGGGGGGGGGGAACGCGATGAAGATGACCTGACGCGTCATACTGCCGGATCCTGTGTGGGCACGCACTGTGGGTCGCGCTGGGCATCGTACTGGGTATCGCGCTCACGCGATAGGCCATTGCCTAGCTTGGGAGGCGATTGTTCGCGGGCGCGTGGGCGAGGGAGCGCGTGGGCCCGCGGGCGAGGGAGCGCGTGGGCCCGCGGGCGAGCGAGGGCGCGCGATGGCGAGCGGGCGCGCGATGGCGAGCGGGCGAGCGATGGCGAGTGGGCGAGCGATGGCGAGTAGGCGAGCGATGGTGCACAGGCGAGTGATGGCTCGCAGGCGAGCGATGGCGCACAGGCGAGCGATGGCGCGTAAGCGAGCGGTGGCGCGTAGGCGAGGGGGTGCGTTGACGCGCAGGCGAGCGTTGGCGCGTAGGAGAGTTCGAGCGTTGGCGCGTAGGAGAGTTCGAGCGTTGGCGCGTGGGAGAACGATGGCGCGCAGGAGAAGGAGCTCGTGGGCGCGCAGGCGACAGAGCGCGTGGGCGCGCAGGCGACAGGGCGTGTGGGCTCGTAGGTGTCAGGGCGTGTGGGCGCGTAGGTGACAGGTAGCGTGGGCGCGTTGGTGCGTGTTCCGGAGACCTCGGATGGAGTGCAGCCACACGATGTTGAAGGGCCCGTAAGGGCGAAGCCGTAGCGCGCGGGCGCGCAGAGGGGCGCTCATCAGGAACCGAAGTTCTGGCAGTGGGCGCGTGGGCGCGCAATGGAGACTACGGGCGATGGCGCATAGGCAAGGGATGGCGAGCACGCCAGGTCTGATGTCGAGTCGGCGATTGTGGAGGAGAGCGCTGGCGAGCAGGAGAGGAAGAAGACTTCTCCTTGGAGCCCTGATCCGAAGATCGAGGGCGAGCAGGTGAGCGATGACGAGCAGGTAAGCGTTGGCGAGCAGGAGAGTGCTGGCGAGCAGGAGAGCACTGGCGCGCAGGAGATCGCTGACGAGCAGGAGAGCGCTGACGAGCAGGAGACCGAGGGCGTCCATGGCGTGTATCAGGCCAAGGGTGCGCAGAGGTCCGTTGGCGAAAAGAAGATCATGGGCGCGTAGTCTCTGGAACTGCAGGGCGAACAGGAGATCGTGGGCGTGCAGGAGCTCGTGGGCGTGCAGGAGAGCGCTGGCGAGATGAGGCAGCAACCGGTGAGCGCTTGCACGCAGTAGTGCGCTTAGCGCGCAGGCGAACGTTGGCGCACGGGAAACCTGGCGCTTAAGGGACTTACACACAATGTGTGCAAGCCCCTTCTGCCCCGAAGGGACCGGTGCCCGTTTGAAAATGTGATGTGTGGGCGCCCACAGCGCATCAGCAACCAGGAAAGGTGAAGGCAGGTCAGCAGGTCTGGCAGGCGTAGGGGATCGCGAACGATTTGCGGAGAGGTCCAGGTCCAAGGAAGTAGCAGAAACGGTAGCTGAAGGACGAGGTTCCTCTGCGGGGGACTGCGAAGATGAAGATCCGAAGAGGCGCTTCCTAACATCCTTGTGAGGAGAAGGAAGACCTCGGCGACGAAGAGGAAGGCGAGCCTTACGTCGGATGCGTCCTCTGGGAGCAGCAGGCAAACCATCGGCAGTCCTCCGAAGAGGAGTCTCTGTCAGTGAACTCCCCTGGGGGGGAGAATCACCCGCAGGAGAGACCGTTGGACTTAGTTCCTCCCTCGAAGGATGTTCGGAGGGGGTAGCTAGGCCTTCAGCTACAACAGGAGCAGGGGTTTGAACACTCTCATTGAAAGCGTCTGCCACAACAGCCTCGACAATAGACAGGGTCAACCTCTGCTACCGCCGGTGACTGTTTGACAGCTGCTCCCACCCTGATCATGTCAAACAGGGCTTCCTTGGAGGGCGAACCCTGTAGCCCCAAGGAAGCCCAAAGCTGCAAAAGATCATCATTATTTACATCAGGAGAAATAATTAAATCCCTCCCCGGGGGAGGAGGAGGAGCTGCCTCGCTATGGGAGGCAACTCCCTCTCCCAAACCCCGAGATTGGTCAACAACAGTACGGCCTACGCTACCACTCGACGGCCTCTCACGAGAGGCCGACTGAGTGGGAGCTTCGGAGGAGGTTTGGGCTACGGAAGAAGAGTCCTTAGGATTTTCCTTCTTCAAAGAAACCTTTGAAGGAGAAATATCCCGTTTGGACTTCTTCTTCCGGCGCCGAGAAAACCTCTCCCACTGGGAGGTAGGCCACTCCCTACATTCCATACATACATTATCACTTTCACACCGCTGACCCCTACAATAAGGGCATAAGGTGTGAGAATCCGTCTCGATGGAAGACATGAAGGTCCCACAAGGGCGGTCAGGTAACCCAGGGCACTTCCGCATTGTAGAGGCCAACTTCACAACACTCTGAGAAAAAGAAAGAAAAAAAGCAATGATTAATGGCTGTCGTGTAGGCGAGGGTGACAGCGGACAGGTCCGTCTAGCACCCGAGCCGTAAGCAAAGTGAAGCTACAACACAGGTGTGTGAGGGGGGAGGGTAGCTAACTACCCTCCCTACTACCCGCTAACTAGCGGTGGGGTAATAATCCCTCGTTAAAATTTTTATGGCTCGTCCTTTCAGCTACGCCGAAAGTAATTACCCACTTTAAATAGCATGGTTTGTATTCCAGTTACGGAACAAATAGCTATAAGCCTACTTAATATTTTATATTAGTATTTACAGTATTATGCAAGATCCACCGAATACTCATGGCACACCAAAACTAATAGGTAATATACATGAGTACTTACAAAGAAGTAGGTCTTGAGTTGACTTAATAAACTTCTATGCAGCAAGGGACAAATGATGTTGCATAGTTTCAGATATAAAAAGTTGATATGAAGGAACACAGTTTCCGATGTTGAACAGATAAATTTTTCAACTATCTTCAAGATAAATCGTTGCAAGTTCAATAACAAATTCCAGGTCACAGTGGATGTAGCTGAAATGTCTCCGCTCACGAGTAGTATTCGGTCAAGGGTGCTCCCTCTCGCTCGCTCGTCCCGTCCTTCATATATGAGGGACCAATATTACCAAATGTTCCTGACGGACAAGAGGCTCCCACAAGCATTACACATGACGCCATGCCATGGACCCACTCTAGAATCTTCTTGTATAACTCATTCCTGCTAGATGGCTGGTGCCAAAGCAGTATCTAGAACTCTCGTCCCAGTGTCACACGGAATTTCATTCGACATCAAAAAGATTTTGATGCTCCCGCGTGGATGGCACAGGAGAACTGGAGAAGGTAGTGGAACAATGGGTCCTTCACGCTGCCATCCATGGCATCTGAATATATCATTATTCAACCTTACTTTCAGAGTTCTTTTGTGTTATAGACTATCCAGATTAATACCGTAAGTCCTGTCCCTAGGGTGTAAGAGACATGATCCATAATTTCCTTCATTCAGTTTAAGGGGTTGTACACTTTTCCCTAATTTAAACACCCAGACTGGTTCCCTGTAATTATTATAGTTTTGATTTTTTTTTGTTTTTTGTATTCTTAAAATAATAATGCCTACCTCTAGATGATCTTTATAATAACATAAAGAAAAAATTTAACTATGTTTATTTCAAAACAAAAATTACAGCATAACACTTTTATTTAATAATTTTACAATGATATAAAACAATAGCTTTCAACTTTTCTAAAGAACAAATATATTTAAAAATAGAGTGGGTTACCTTTAATGTTTAAGAGGCAAAGGAAATCTTAGAAGACTAAGTGAGGTAAATTAGGCTAATATACCTTTTTGGGCTCAGGCCATGTCGTCCTGATGGAAGGTTCCTTTAAGTAGCTTCCTAGGGTATATTTGACTACAGTGATATTCCCAGAGAATTTAACTTAAGGTCTCCAGAATTCTAACTCCTGGCGCGAATATCCTTAAAATTTCCTTTTAGGATATCGCATAATATCAGGGGACGTATTCTTGACACGCCACATAACAATCTGCACCCCACATAGCGTTTACGCTTCAAGGGGGATAAGTGGCAAAATAAAAGAGGAGCCGTTAATAAGGTTCCCTTCCTTTGTTACTGTTTGAGTACGCAGATGGCGCCCTTTATTCCTTTTTCTGTAGCGATCTCGCTCAGTGGTTTTCCCAGTAGCTCTCTCAGTTTTTGGATTTATCATGCAATCTCCAGCCTCTTCTGCCTCTGGAAAGTTGAGTATTTGATTCTTATGTTGTATAAATTTAGCTCTTGCTGTAGAGTAAAAAATTGAATCAAATTAAACTAATTTTTTGGCAGAGCTATTGCCTGAACCGGAGGCATCTTTGGCGCTGTCGTTCGTAACGCATGAGTTATTTAGTTAGCCAGAATGACTTTTCCGGTATAATAGCATAAATAAATTTAGCTATTCAGTCTTCATTGCTAGGAATTAATTATATTATGCCAATAGTATTTACATTAGTTTCGGCGATTTAGGTAGCCAATCTTGTTTACGCTAGGCTTCTTAGCCTAGGCGTTCTAGTTTACTTTCTTGCATGATATAATAAGTGTTCCTGGTGTTATTGGAATTAAATGAAGATATTAGGCAATTTATACATGTAAGATATATCGATTGCATATAAATTTTTCTTCTCCAAGTTAGTATACAAGAGAGCTTCGATGAGTTAGGAAGTCGATCTCACTGTCACTAGGTTAGTAGCCTAGGGGCTTTAGTATACTTTCATACAATCTCCCCGGTTACCCTCATGTATAGGGTAATCCCTCCTTCCCTTGAGTGTAGCCTAAGGCTACAATCCTAGTTAGTCTTGCCTCGAGTTGTCATTCAGGCAAGACTAAGCTAGGGTTTTTTCTGCCCCTTCCCCTAGCTACAGATGGTAAGCTTTGGGTTTAGGTCAGAACCTCAGAGTACATGTCGTGTGCCGGCAACTGGTCGGTAGGGTGAATAGATTCCCCTGTCGGTTTATGTTGTCGGCATAGGAGGCTTAGCCTCTCTAGACTGCACTTGAAGGGGTCATATGATTTCCCCCTTCTCCCTGTGGTTTAGTGGACTAGTCCTGTGCTTGCAGACCCTAGGCTGAAGAATTGATATTATTCTGCTGCCTAGGATGGCGCCGGCACTGGAACTCTGTTTCTCTCTGATTAAGGGTGGCGGCTAGATGACTGCCGGCCCCCTTACTGTATTGGCAGACCCTAGGCTGGGGAATAAATTCTCCGTCCGCCTAGGATGGCGCCGATACTGAAACAGAGCTTCCTTAAGGTGTGGTAGGACCGGCATCCGCCGGATCCTCTCACACCTTATACAGGACCCTCTTTCCCTCCCCCCTCTGTCCTTTAGTGATGGCCTAGCCATCACAAACCCTTTGGCCATCGTCCTGCAATCTCACCGCTTGCCGGCAGGTTGTAGGGCCGGCTTGGGCTTCTGCTTGTATGGCCTAGTCGCTCAGCTCCCCTTTCGGACACAGAGCTCCGGGATAGCTGTGTTGGCGGGACCAGTTGCCGGAAGAAGATCCCTTTAATATAGTGTTCTTCAGTCCTCCCTTGGACTGCCATTCACATCCTGTGCCCGGCAGTGACCAGCAACGGAGGTGGATGGGTGGAAGCTTGATTATCTTATATTCTCCCCTTCCATTAGAACCCTCATTCTGGAGGAAGGAGTTAGACTGCTCTTACATCACCCTTCACTCCTTCCTTTCTCTCTCTCTTTCGGCTAGGGCCACCAGGTACTAACCTAACTGGCGGCTGCCGGCCACTACCCTAGCCGGCAAGATTTGTGTGCTGACAGCCAATGATTCGCTGACACAACTGACTTAGCCGGCAAGAGCTGGCCGAGTTCTGTCTACCGGCCACCGCCCTGTTACATAAAATGCTGACTGGGCTAGTGTGCCGACAGCCAGTAAGTCGCCGGCAATCTGGCGGGCCGCCGGTCACTATTTTAGTCAATGTTGTGTCAGTTGAACTGTGCCTAGGTGCTAGCCTTGCCGGTAGCGTGCCGGCGGCAACTACAGTATATGTCTATACAGTAGCCAGTACAATTGCAGTACAGAGCATACTGCAGACAGAAAACTATGGTGAAAAGGTATACAGTAGTTAATTTTTCCAACATACTCTGTGTGTCCAGGCACAGTCTATTGTTGAGACCTTATAAGATAAGGAAAGGAATTCTCTTTCCATATACTGATAGATGATTAGTTATTAATGACCCTCATTATTAATCCTTTTGGAAGTTGGTTTTAAGTTACACTCTTCTATCCTTATAGGCTAGACTCTTCCATTGGGCCTCCTGAGGAGAATAACCCTAGGCTTTAATATTGAGGGAGGTTACAGCAATTGGCTGGGCAGGAAACACACGTATGTGTCTTTCCTAATTCATTTCTAGCTTATCTATCCTAAGCTATATGCAATAAAATAAAATGGAAAATATTATCAATAATATTTATTAGTTTATCTAGTGAGATGAACTACTTTATACTCATTTTATTTTCCTCTCTTTACAGGAGGACCATGTGAAGTGTGGCAGCGTCTTCTGCAACGTGCGTAGCAGGGACTTCTGCGGCCACCTGGAGTGTAGGACGCACTCCCATTATTCCATCACCTAGGGACCTCTCAAATATTGGGACCCCCAGGTATATACCGTGTGCAAAGACTTGGTTAATGAGGCCTTTGAAGACCCCAAGACAACGGAGTCAAGGGATGCAGCTCGGAATAAGCTGCGCACATGGGTTCGTGGCTTTCAGAAAAATGCCACGGGCCTTATCTCCCCAATGAGCGTATGAGGGCCTATCAATTCCCCAAAGCATCTGCGGATGCTGTTATTCCACAGCCTCATCCTGAGACCCCTAGCGTCCAGATTTCCGTAGACACGGATGTTTCGGATTCGATGAAGGACATCCATCTAGATGACGAGATGTCAGAGGACACCGAAAAGGACCTTCTGGCTGAAGGTCAAGAAGAGGAGTCAACGTTGGCTCCACAGACGGAAGAGGATTAAGTCGAAACAGTGTCTGTTTCGTTGGTTCCAGCCCCAGAACCAGTGCCCTCTACGTCCTCCGCTACTCCACCTGATAAGTCGGATAAGACCCTGTCTGCCATCATGGCCATGATGGAGACCTTTCAGAAGAAGAGCGAAGAAAGGGAAGCTGCGCTAAGGAAGGAGATTCATCATCTCGCAGCGGCCCGTGGGTCTCATAGGAGACTCAATGTCAAGGATCTTCCCTCGTGCTCTGAGGTAAACCCATGGAGGCATGCCGAGTACATGCCAATCACGAATGGCAAGATCTTCATCTCAGAAAAGCTGGGAGCTGTTCTTATCGAGGACATTGAGTTCTGGCCCAGCTTTGAGTCCTATCCTGACTGCTTTGTTCGTCTAAAGGCGGAACCTATCTCCAAAGAGGAGATAAAGCCCAAGGAGGTCATAGTGCTTGATCATACAAAGGCTCAAGCTTTGTTGGCCTGCAGTCTGAAGGACAGGGGCTTCACCAACTCTAAGGTGCCAGCCCTGAGTAAGAATCACCCTTTCTTGCTTCAGCAGCAATGGCCTTCCCCTTTGTGGAAAAAGGGTTCAAGGCGGTGATCAAGGCAGTGGAAGCTGGGAAACCTTGCCCTACACTAGAGGAGTGTAGGCCCCTTTCCCTAGCCCTGCCTACAGATCACAAGGACTGGAAGGATATTCAGCTTACCTTCTCAGTCGGGAAGTTGGAGGCTGATATCGCTGGACGTCAGTTTAGCGAAAACCTCCCCAAGTTGTCTGATTTTCTCCTGCATAAGGAGCAGGATACAAAGGAAAGGCTTGCTGCCTCTCTGTCCCTCCAGGTTACCTTGGAGGCAATGGCCAGTGACCATAGGTCCCCAGATATGTTCATGGTTGTAGCCAAAACACATTTGGTAACCTTAATTAAAGACTTTTATAGCTTTGTTAGGGCTAGAAGGGCTTGCAGGGAGTTCGTGTTTGCCTCGGCTGCGGTAAGACACGAACCCAGGAAGTTGATATCTTCCAATGTCTGGGGGAAAGACCTCTTCCCGAATGAAGTGGTCAAGGAGATAGTTGACAGGAACTGGGGCATGTCGGCTAATAGGAAGTCTTCCCCGGATGAGGGTCCCCAACCGAAACGGAAGACAAAGAGGCCAAGGTTGCCCTCTCGCCCTGCTAGACAACAACAGCAACTTCCCATGACCGCAGTGCCCCAGATGGTGGCACAGTCCCAACCCACCTACCAGATGGTACCTCAGCAGGTGGTGACTCAGTCACCAGCCTTCACCCCCGCCTATGAAAGGCAGACCACTACCTTTCGCCCTAAAGGTAGAGAGTCAAATAAAGATTCCTCTAGACGTCCCTCGAGAGGAAGAGGGGGGTAGGGGAGGACGCGGTCAAGGAGGCAAGCCCTCCGGAAACCAGAAGCAATGAGATGCTTCCGGTAGGAGGAAGACTCCGACTATTCCGGGATCGTTGGACCTTCGATCCCTGGGCCCACAGCCTAATCAAGAAGGGACTAGGTTGGAGCTGGAAGACAGCTCCACCATCATTTCCTCAATTCTTCCAACACTCCACCCCCGTTCTGGAAGAATATACCCGAGAACTCTTGAGCAAACGGGTGATAAGGAGGACAAAGTCCATCAAATTCCAAGGAAGGCTGTTTTGTGTTCCCAAGAAGGACTCAAACAAACTCAAGTGTCATTTTGGATTTGTTGCCACTAAACAAGTTCATAGAAAACGACAAGTTCAAGATGCTGACCCTTCAACACATAAGAACCCTACTGCCCAAAAGGGCATACACAGTCTCCATAGACGTAGCAGATGTCTATTGGCACATTGCGATCAATCACCAACTCTCCTCCTACCTAGGATTCAGGCTACAAAAAAGAAAGTACGCTTTCAGAGCCATGCCCTTCGGACTAAACATAGCCCCAAGGATCTTCACGAAGCTTGCAGAAGCAGTCGTTCAACAAATACGCCTAGAAGGTGTCCAGGTGATATCCTACCCGGACGATTGGCTGGTGTGAGCAGCATCCGAGACGAAATGCATGCAAGCATCCAAGAAAGTGATCCAGTTCCTGGAACATCTGGGATTCAAGATCAACACCAAAACGTCTCGACTATCTCCAGCTCAGAAGTTTCAATAGCTAGGTATACATTGGAACTTACAGTCACATCATCTCTCCATTCCATTAAAGAAGAGGAGAGAGATAGCGGGATCTGTCAAGACACTACTAAAATCCAACAGGATATCAAGACGCCAACAGGAGAGAGTGCTAGGCTCCCTTCAGTTTGCATCAGTGACAGACCCAGTGCTAAGAGTGCAGCTAAAAGATGCATCAGGAGTCTGGAGAAGATACTCATCAAACGCTCAAAGATATCTAAGAAGACCAATACCGATCCGACTACGATCACTTCTCAAGCCATGGTCGGAGGCCAAGAACTTGAAGAGGTCAGTGCCTCTTCAACTGCCTCCACCCTCAGTATCATCCACACGGACACATCATTGGAAGGATGGGGAGGTCACTCTCATCAACGGAAAGTTCAGGGAACTTGGTCCTCTCTATTCAAGACCTTCCACATCAACATTTTGGAGGCCATGACAGTCTTCCTCACACTGAAGAAATTATCCCCTCGCCCCTCAGTCCACATAAGATTGATTCTGGACAGCGAGGTGGTAATGAGATGCCTAAATCGTCAAGGCTCGAGATCACCTCAACTCAACCAGGTAATGTTGGCCATCTTCCACTTAGCGGAAAAGAAGAGATGGCACTTATCAGCAGTTCACCTTCAAGGGTTCTGCAATGTGACGGCAGACGCTCTATCCAGGCTAACTCCGATAGAGTCAGAATGGTCCCTAGACGCAAGATCATTCTCCTCCATCTTACATCAAGTCCCGGAACTGCAGATCAACCTCTTCGCGACGAGCGACAACAAGAAACTTCCTCGGTATGTGGCCCCATACGAGGACCCTCTAGCAGAAGCAATGGATGCCATGTCCCTCGACTGGAAGAGATGGACCAGGATTTATCTGTTCCCTCCATCCAACCTGCTGATGAAGGTTCTCAACAAGCTGAGATCTTTTCAAGGAACAGCAGCCCTAGCGGCTCCCAAGTGGCCCCGGAGCAACTGGTTCCCTCTAGTATTGGAATTGCAGCCGAGGCTGATTCCCCTGCCGGACCCAGTTCTGTCTCAACAAGTACAGAAGTCGACTGTCTTCGCTTCATTACAGAAAATCCAAGACCTTCATCTCATGATTTTCTCTCCCTAGCAGTAAGAAAAAGGTTTGGGATCTCGAAAGAAAGTATAGACTTCTTAGAGGAATATAAGTCTAAATCTACAAGAAGGCAATATGAGTCGTCTTGGAAGAAGTGGGTGGCTTTTGTCAAGGCAAGAAAACCAAAAGAAATCTCGACAGATTTCTTTTCATCTTTCTTTATTCATCTTCATGAACAAGGTTTAGCAGCCAACACGATAACTATGTGTAAATCTGCCTTGACTAGACCCTTGCTTTACGCTTTCCAAGTTGACTTTTCTAATGAAATTTTTAACAAGTGCTCATAACAGTAACGGAGGAGGAGAACTTTGTAACGGCTCCTCCTTTATCTAGCCACTTTTCCCCCCTCGAAGCGTGAACGCAATGTGGGGTGCAGATAGCTATGTGGCGTGTCAAGAATACGTCCCGTTATTATGCGATATCCTAAAAGGCAACTTTAAGGATATTCGCGCCAGAAGTTAGAATTCTGGAGACCTTTAGTTTAATTCTCTGGGAATATCCACTGTAGTCAAATATACCCTAGGAAGCTACTGAAGGAACCTTCCATCAGGAAGACACGGCTATCTCACCCAAAAATAGATTTTTCTCTTCGCTCAAAATCCGTTTTAAATGCAATATAGCATATACTAGGACTCTTCAAACATCTTTAAAAATACCCTACACAAGGTTTACATGTGAATTTAGGTTACTGTGGCCACTGTGCCTAGGTTAGGTAAAATATAGGAGGATATGGGCCAACTCCTACTTTTGGGCTCAGCCATGTCGTCCTGATGGAAGGTTCCTTTAGGCAGCTTTCTAAGGGATATTTAGCTACAGTGATACTCCCAGAGAATTAACCATAGGTCTCCAGAATTCTAACTCCTGGCACGAGTATCCTTAATATAACTTTAAGGATATCGCATAAAATCAGGGGACGTATTTCTTGATACGACATATGGCAATCTTCACCCCAAATAGATTTTACGCTTTGAGGGGGAAGAGTGGCGAAATGAAGGGGGAGCCGTTATCAAGGTTACCCGGTAGATCCCCTCCCAGTACTACTACGGCGAATCATTCCTTTAAAAAGTAGCATTTAAACACGGTGTTCTTCCAAGCTTCTCTCGGTGTTGTTACTTATTTCAAGGAATATTATCATGCAACCTCCAGCATCTTCATCCTCTGGAAAGTTGAGTATTCAATATTTCCTGTGTATAATTTTTAGCTCCCTTCTCACAGTTAAATTAACATAATTTAGGTTAGTTAAGTGGAGTACTGCCATCCCCGGAGGCGGTCATTTTAAGACTACTGTCGCGCTATAAATGCTTTATTTAGTTAGTAGTGCAATGTTCCCGGTATTAGCTATAAAGAAATTCTAGCTAGTTGGACAAAATTATACAAGTGAAGATAAGCCTTATAAATGTAATATTTCCTCTTCCGAATAAAGGTTTCTATCGTATATGATAGGACCTTGGTGGTATCAGCGTAGCTGAGATCCAGACTCGAGTTAGGCTAGCCTAACTCGCTTTAGTATAATTTAGTAACGTTATCCCCAGTTTAACCTCTAGTATCGTTTTTATTAATTCAGTCGGAGATATATAAATCTCCTAGAATTATTAGTATAATTCGATACGCTTCTCCTTTAGAGAAATGAGGATAATCCTTCTTCCCCCGAGTCCCGCCATCCTAGGCGACAACCCTATCTTCCGTCATTGCCATCGAGTAGTGTACTCCGGCTTGACTTGGATAGTGTTTTATTGTCGATCTTCTTTGCCGGCGAGTATCCCGGCCTTGAAATTCGACAGTAACTCAGGGTATTCTGTCTTGTAGCCGACAATGTTATCGGCAGTGGAATAGTTATTCCTCTGCCGGTTACACCGTTGTCGGCATAGGAAGCTAGGCTTCCCTAGTCTACAACCGAAAGTGGGCAGTATAATTGCCGCCACCCTTCTCCCTTGTGGACTAGAAGACATGTTTTATATCCGGCAATGTCTCAGGCTGGGGAATCGTCATTCCTCTGCCGCCCATGACGGCGCTGGTATAAGAAGCTAGGCTTCCTTGATTTACAGCCGAAAGTAGGAGGCATACCTGCCGCCACCTTTCTCTAAAATATAAGACCCTTTCCCTTCCCCTTCTGTCCTTTAGTACCGGCCTACCCGTCACAAATGTCCTTTGGCCGGTATTCTACAATCATCCCCGCTTGCCGGGCTGACTGGGTTACCGGCCGTGTTCCTATAAAGGCGGTTAGGTTGCCGCTTTGACCAACTCCCTAATGGAAGCAAAGCTCCGGGAAAGGTTGAGCCAGCCCTGATGACTGCCGGTGGGAAACCCATAATACTGTTGAGTATTCTTATGTCCTCTCTTGGACTGCCATCCACAAACCTTGTAACCGGCAGTACAGGTGGCAACAGAATTTGTGGCTGGATGGAAGCAAGAATCAATGTATTCCTCCCCTTCTATTTGAATTCTTATTCTGGAAAGAAGGCAGTAGAGGCAATAGTCCCTACACTCCCAATAATTGTACTAAACTATAATAATACGGTAGTCCTTCTTTCCATTCTTTCTCTCTGCCTGTCAGCTAGTGCCGCCAGGTACTAGCCTAACCCGGTTGTATACCGGTAAAACTACAGTATAAGACAATACAGTAGCCAGTATTCCTGTAGTATAACAATACAGCAGTTAGAAATATGTTATTTTCCTTAGTAAAATAAATTTTTGAATATACTTACCCGATGATCATGTAGCTGTCAACTCCGTTGCCCGACAGAAATCTAAGGTCGGGATACGCCAGCGATCGCTATACAGGTGGGGGTGTACACAACAGCGCCATCTGTGAGCAGGTACTCAAGTACTTCTTGTCAACAAGAACTCAATTTTCTCCTCGGTCCACTGGTTCTCTATGGGGAGGAAGGGAGGGTCCTTAAATTCATGATCATCGGGTAAGTATATTCAAAAATTTATTTTACTAAGGAAAATAAAATTTTTCAATATTAATCTTACCCGATGATCATGTAGCTGATTCACACCCAGGGTGGTGGGTGGAGACCAGCATACATGTTAACATTAGAAGCTAAGTATCCCGTATTTCATTTTAGCAGTTATTCAAAATAACAAACATAAAATAAATAAGTACCTGGTAAGGAAGTCGACTTGAACCATTACTCTGCCTTTTTTAAGTACGTCTTCCTTACTGAGCCTAGCGATCCTCTTAGGATGCTGAGCGACTCCTAGGTGCTGAAGTATGAAGGGCTGCAACCCATACTAAAGGACCTCATCACAACCTCTAATCTAGGCGCTTCTCAAGAAAGAATTTGACCACCCGCCAAATCAACCAGGATGCGGAAGGCTTCTTAGCCTTCCGTACAACCCAAAAACAACAATAAAAAGCATTTCAAGAGAAAGATTAAAAAAGGTTATGGGATTATGGGAATGTAGTGGCTGAGCCCTCACCTACTACTGCACTCGCTGCTACGAATGGTCCCAGGGTGTAGCAGTTCTCGTAAAGAGACTGGACATCTTTGAGGTAAAATGATGCGAACACTGACTTGCTTCTCCAATATGTTGCATCCATAACACTCTGCAGAGAACGGTTCTGTTTGAAGGCCACTGAAGTAGCGACAGCCCTAACTTCATGTGTCCTTACCTTCAGCAAAGCAAGGTCTTCTTCCTTCAGATGAGAATGGGCCTCTCTAATCAAAAGCCTGATGTAGTAAGAAACTGCGTTCTTAGACATCGGTAAAGCAGGTTTCTTGATAGAACACCATAAAGCTTCTGATTGTCCTCGTAATGGCTTTGTACGTCTTAAATAGTACTTAAGAGCTCTTACTGGGCAAAGTACTCTCTCTAGTTCGTTCCCCACCAAGTTGGACAGGCTTGGGATCTCGAACGACTTGGGCCAAGGACGAGAAGGAAGCTCGTTTTTAGCCAAAAAACCGAGCTGCAAGGAACACGTAGCCGTTTCAGATGTAAAACCTATGTTCCTGCTGAAGGCGTGGATCTCACTGACTCTTTTAGCTGTTGCTAAGCAAACGAGGAAAAGAGTCTTTAATGTGAGATCCTTAAAAGAGGCTGATTGAAGCGGTTCGAATCTTGCTGACATCAGGAACCTTAAAACCACGTCTAGGTTCCAGCCTGGTGTGGACAACCGACGTTCCTTTGAGGTCTCAAAAGACCTAAGGAGGTCCTGCAGATCTTTGTTGGTGGAAAGATCCAAGCCTCTGTGGCGGAAAACCGCTGCCAACATGCTTCTGTAACCCTTGATCGTAGGAGCTGATAGGGATCTTACATTCCTTAGATGTAACAGGAAGTCAGCTATCTGCGTTACAGAGGTACTGGTTGAGGAAACTGCATTCGCCTTGCACCAGCTTCGGAAGACTTCCCATTTTGACTGATAGACTCTGAGAGTGGATGTCCTCCTTGCTCTGGCAATCGCTCTGGCTGCCTCCTTCGAAAAGCCTCTAGCTCTTGAGTGTCTTTCGATAGTCTGAAGGCAGTCAGACGAAGAGCGTGGAGGCTTGGGTGTACCTTCTTTACGTGTGGCTGACGCAGAAGGTCCACTCTTAGAGGAAGAGTCCTGGGAACGTCCACTAGCCATTGCAGTACCTCGGTGAACCATTCTCTCGCGGGCCAGAGGGGAGCAACCAACGTCAACCGTGTCCCTTCGTGAGCGGCGAACTTCTGAAGTACCCTGTTGACAATCTTGAACGGAGGGAACGCATACAGGTCTAGATGGGACCAATCCAGCAGAAAGGCATCCACGTGAACTGCTGCTGGGTCTGGAATCGGAGAACAATACATCGGGAGCCTCTTGGTCATCGAGGTAGCGAATAGATCTATGGTGGGCTGACCCCACAGGGCCCATAGTCTGCTGCAAACATTCTTGTGAAGGGTCCACTCTGTGGGGATGACCTGACCCTTCCGGCTGAGGCGATCTGCCATGACACGCATGTCGCCCTGAATGAACCTCGTTACCAGCGAAATCTTTCGATCTTTTGACCAAATGAGGAGGTCCCTTGCGATCTCGAACAACTTCCTCGAATGAGTCCCTCCTTGCTTGGAGATGTACGCCAAGGCTGTGGTGTTGTCGGAGTTCACCTCCACCACCTTGCTTAGCTGGAGGGACTTGAAGTTTATCAAGGCCAGATGAACTGCCAAAAGCTCCTTGCAGTTGATGTGAAGTGTCCTTTGCTCCTGATTCCACGTGCCCGAGCATTCCTGTCCGTCCAGTGTCGCACCCCAGCCCGTGTCCGATGCGTCCGAGAAGAGACGGTGGTCGGGGGTCTGAACAGCCAATGGTAGACCTTCCTTGAGAAGAATGCTGTTCTTCCACCACGTCAGTGTAGACCTCATCTCTTCGGAAATAGGCACTGAGACCGCCTCTAGCGTCATGTCCTTTCTCCAGTGAGCAGCTAGATGATACTGAAGGGGGCGGAGGTGGAGTCTCCCTAACTCGATGAACTGGGCCAGCGATGAAAGTGTCCCTGTTAGACTCATCCACTGCCTGACTGAACATCGGTTCCTTCTCAGCATGCTCTGGATGCATTCTAGGGCTTGACTGATCCTTGGGGCCGACGGAAAAGCCCGAAAAGCTCGACTCTGAATCTCCATACCTAGATAGACAATGGTTTGGGATGGGACGAGTTGGGACTTCTCTAAATTGACCAGGAGGCCCAATTCCTTGGTCAGATCCATAGTCCATCTGAGATTCTCCAGACAGCGACGACTTGACGGAGCTCTTAAAAGCCAGTCGTCCAAATAGAGGGAGGCTCTGATGTCTGCCAAGTGAAGGAATTTGGCAATATTCCTCATCAGTTTGGTAAACACAAGAGGTGCCGTGCTTAGGCCAAAGCACAGGGCTTGGAACTGGTACACGACCTTTCCAAAGACGAACCTTAGGAAAGGTTGGGAGTCTGGATGGATGGGGACATGAAAGTACGCGTCTTTCAGGTCTAACGAGACCATCCAGTCTTCCTTCCTGACCGCTGCTAGGACCGACTTCGTCGTCTCCATCGTGAACGTCTGCTTGGTGACAAAAGCATTGAGAGCACTGACGTCCAGCACCGGTCTCCAACCTCCTGTCTTCTTCGCTACCAGGAAGAGACGGTTGTAGAAGCCCGGGGATTGATGGTCCCGGACTATGACTACCGCTCCCTTTTGTAGCAAGAGCGACACCTCTTGTTGCAACGCTAGCCTCTTGTCCTTCTCCTTGTAGTTGGGAGAGAGGTTGATGGGAGACGTTGCTAGAGGGGGACTGCGGCAGAACGGAATTCTGTACCCCTCTCTTAGCAACTTCACAGACTGAGCGTCTGCACCTCTGCTCTCCCAAGCTTGCCAGAAGTTCTTGAGCCTGGCTCCCACTGCTGTCTGGAGAGGAAGGCAGTCAGATTCTGCCTTTTGCGGACTTGGAACCCTTCTTCGATTTGCCACGGTGACTGTCGGCACGGGTACCTCCTCTGCTGGAGGTTCTGCCACGAAAGGGCGGGATGAACCTAGTTGCTGGTGTGTCCACTGCTGCAGAACGGAAAGGTCTAGGCACGGAAGGTAAAGCTTTAGCCTTACGTGCGGAAGAAGCCATCAGGTCATGGGTATCCTTCTGGATCAACGAGGCAGCCATCCCCTTGATCAGCTCCTCCGGAAAGAGACACTTGGAGAGAGGAGCAAACAACAACTCCGACTTCTGGCAAGGAGTGATCCCAGACGACAAGAAGGAGCAAAGATGTTCTCTCTTCTTAAGCACTCCCGACACGTACGAAGCCGCAAGCTCACCAGACCCATCCCGAATGGCTTTGTCCATGCTAGACATGATAAGCATGGCAGAGTCCTTATCCGAAGGGGAAGTCTTTCTGCTTAACGCTCCCAAACACCAATCGAGGAAGTTGAAGATCTCAAAAGCACGAAAGACTCCCTTCAACAGATGATCCATGTCAGAAAAGGACCAGCAAATCTTAGATCGTCTCATAGCCAGCCTGCGGGGAGAGTCAACCAGACTTGAGAAGTCGCCCTGGGCAGAGGCAGGAACTCCCAAGCCGGGTTCCTCTCCCGTGGCATACCAGACGCTAGATTTGGAAGCAAGCTTGGTAGGCGGAAAGATGAAAGCAGTCTTTCCCAGTTGCTTCTTGGACTGCAACCACTCTCCCATAACCCTCAAAGCTCTCTTGGATGAGCGTGCGAGGACAAGTTTGGTGAAGGCAGGAGCTGCTGACTGCATGCCCAGAGCAAACTCGGAGGGAGGAGAGCGAGGGGTTGCAGACACAAACTGTTCCGGATACAAGTCCCTGAACAAGGCAAGGACTTTCCGAAAGTCTAAGGAGGGAGGCGTAGACTTGGGTCCTTCTAAGTCGGAGTGCGGTTCGTCCAAATGTGCAGCTTCGTCATCCGATACTCCATCATCCGAAAGCTGAGTAGGAAGTGGCAAAGGTGGAGCAGAAAGATGAACGGCTGAATCCGGCAGCACGGGTGCATGCGTAGCTGCTGCGGATCCAACATCATGCCGCTGCTGGTCAGTCTGCGAGCTGGCAACAACAAAAGCAGAGTGCTGGTGCGTGGGAGAGACTGCCGTGGGTTGCGGAGCATGCCGTATGGGATGCGGAGCATGCCGCATGGGTTGCGGAGCATGCCGCATTGTGTCAAAACACGGCAGCTCTACAGCACCTTCCCACTGCTGATGCGGTAGCTCACGCATGTCAACGGAGGGTGCAGCAAGAACATGCGTCTGGCAGGGTGGACTGCGCATCGGAGGTGGAGCTCTCATAGGTGGAGTGTGGGAGCAGGCAGCCGCAGTATCTGCTGAGCGCACAACCGTGGCAGGTTGTAGGTTAACTGGTGCCGTGTCAACCTTCTCAGCACGATACTCCTGCATAAAGGAAGCAAGCTGAGACTGCATAGTCTGCAGCATGGACCACTTAGGATCTACCGTGGTTGGTGCGGCAACAGACGGAGTAGTTGCCTGCTGCGGAACCACTCTACCTCTCTTGGGAGGTGTGCAGTCTTCGGAAGACTGCGGCGAGTCCGAACTGACCCAGTGGCTACACCTGGGCCGTTGGACTCGCTCGGAAGGGACCTTACGCTTGAGAGGTCGTGAGACCTTGGTCCAACGTTTCTTCCTCGAAACTTCTTCCACAGACGAGGAATGATAGGGCTCATTCGTCTGTTTGTGGATGGGACGATCTCTGACAGATACGTCCGCAACCACTGAGGGTACATCCGTACGCTGATCAAGGCCTGCCGAACCCTTTGGTCCTTCGACATTGCTTCTCCCCTGGGCTTGGGAGCTTGCAAGAGGTCCCGGACTGGGAGGACGACTGGCACGAACAGATGTACCCTCATGCGCAACACTGACACTGACACTTTTCACTTCACTTGCACTCACAACACTTCCCACTGCACGTTGCGCTTTCAGCTCTTTGACATCTGCCAAAAGCTGATTACGGTCATTAGCCAATGACTCCACTCTGTCACCAAGAGCCTGAATGGCACGCATCATATCCGCCATGGAGGGCTGAGCACTAGTAGCAGGGTCGGGAGTCACCACTACAGGGGAAGGAATAGGTTGAGGGGCATGGGGAGAGGAAAAATCAAAAGAGCGAGAAGAACTCCTCCTGATCCTATCCTTCTCTAGCCTACGTGCATTTTTAAGGAATTCGTAAAATCGAATTCCGAAAGCCCAGCGCATTCCTCACATCGATCTTCCAATTGACAGGATTTACCCCTACAATTGGAACAAACGGTGTGAGGATCTATGGAGGCCTTCGGAAGACGCCTAGTACAAGCCCTAACACTACACTGCCTGTACTTAGGGACTTGAGACTGGTCAGACATCTTGAATTGTAGAAATAGTCAAGGGGGAATTCCAAAATCTAGCAAAGTTCGTTAACAATTAATCCAAATTAAATCAAAAAGCTTGCTAAGCTAATGATAAAGATTCCTGAATAGCGAAGGCTAAAATCTAGAGCGAATACATCACCAAAATCGTGAAAAACAACTCCAGAATCAACAGCGTATCCAAGTAGGTCTTGCCGGTGGCACGACAGAGGAAAAATTGAGTTCTTGTTGACAAGAAGTACTTGAGTACCTGCTCACAGATGGCGCTGTTGTGTACACCCCCACCTGTATAGCGATCGCTGGCGTATCCCGACCTTAGATTTCTGTCGAGCAACGGAGTTGACAGCTACATGATCATCGGGTAAGATTAATATTGAAAAATAGTATTTTCATTTTAAAATAAATTTTTAAATATACTTACCTGGTAGTTACATTTATATAGCTTAATCCCGCCGATTCGTCGTGCGCACGGCAGAAATTCAAAATTCGCGGCAATCGCCGACAGATAGCCAGGTGATCATACCTGTGCGCCCTCTAACCAGGTACCTGGAACTATTCCCATAAGTCCCGTTTTCAGAGGGCAGGAGGGAGGGACCTTTTATATATGTAACTACCAGGTAAGTATATTTAAACATTTATTTTAAAATGAAAATATCATTTTTAAATATGTAACTTCCCTGGTAGTTACATATATATAGCTGATTGACACTATTGGCGGTGGGTTAGAAAACCGCAACACCGTCGGGAATTCGTAGAATTATCAATCGCTACAAATTAGCTGTAACAATAATAAGGTTCCTACCTGATAAGGAAGCTGGCTTTATAGTTTTCTTGCCTCCTTTGCCTGCATTCCTTGAGACCCAGTGATCCACCCAGGGGGCTGTAAAAAGTCTCTGTGGGGCTGTCACACGGTCCTCGACCTTAACATGACTAGACCAGCACCCTTGCTATCTTGGCATACCTGATAAGGAAGCTAGCTTCATAGTTTTCCTGCCTCATTTGCCTGTATTCCTTGAGAGACCCAGCGATCCACCCAGGGGGCTGTAGAAATTATCTGTGGGACTATCACACAGTCCTTGACCTTAACATGACTAGACCACCAACTTTGCTATCCTGACATAGCCATGGACAATGATTTGACCACCTGACCCGTTAACACACTAAAAACACATCCATAAAACCTAACTTAGACTTGCATCCCAGGCCGTGGAAGGTTGCAGCAACCGTAACAGACAACCTATGAGAACAAGTTCAAGAAAAGGTAAGGGTATAAACAAGGTTATAGGTTAGAGGCAGTAGTACCTTCTCCAAGTACGGCGCCGGAGGCAACGTACGGACCCAGGGAACAACAATCCTTATATTGGATCTGTACCTGTACCAGAATGTCGCTTCCAAAATCGGTTTTATAGACTTGTTGTGTCTATAAGCTATCGAAGTCGCCACAGCTTTTACTTCAAATGCTTTGACTGTGAGGAATGGGAAGCTTTTCTTGTAACAACTCTGGTGAGCTTCCCTTATTAAATCCTTGATAAAGAACGCCAGTGCATTCTTTGACAAGGGTAGCAAAGGCTTCTTTACCGAGCACCAGAGGTTATCTGCCTGTCCTCTCAGGTTTCTGGTCCTCTGCAGATAAAATTTTTTAGGGGTCTCACTGGACAAAGGCCTCTCTCCTTTTCTCGTCTTACTAAATGAGATAACCCTGGAATGGTAAAAGATCTGGGCCATGGTTGCAAAGGATTCTCGTTCTTGGCGAGAAAACCTTGTCGTAGAGAGCAGACTGCATTCTCTCCACTGAAGCCCATCTTTTAGCTAATGGTTTGCAATTCTCCTATTCTCTTGGCTGTCGCCAACGCAACCAGGAATAGGCTCTTCTTAGTAAGATCCTTCCATGAAGCCTTGTCAAGAGGTTCAAACCTGCTCGAGGTTAAAAACATCAGGACTACATCCAAATTCCAAGATGGGGTTGGGTTGTCCTCCCTCTTAGCGGTCTCAAAGGATCTTATAAGGTCTGAGAGATCTTTGTCTCCTGACACGTCAATATGTCTGTGACGGAAGGAAGCTAGCATGCTGCGGTATCCCTTGATGGTTGATACTGCTAGTTTCTTTTGTGCTCTTAAATGTAGCAGAAAATCTGCCAATTGAGTTAGAGAAGTATTGGAAGAGGAAATGTTATTAACTCTGCACCATTCTCTGAACACGTCCCACTTAGATTGGTACATCTTGATTGTGGACATTCTCCTCGCTCCTGCGATTGCTCTTGCAGCTTCTCTCGAAAAGCCTTTCGCTCTTGCCAGTTTTTCTGATAGTCGAAAGGCAGTTAGATGAGAGCGAGGAGATTGATGGTATCTCTCTATATGTGATTGTCTGAGTAGATCGTTCTGACAAGGTAACGATCTGGGGGTGTCTTCTAGCCACTCCATCACTTCTGTGATCCAGGGTCTCATGGGCCAAAACGGAGCTACAGTATCATGGTCAAGCGGGCGTTATTCAACTCCCTGGACTTCTTCATGACTCTGTCTAGGATCCTGAATGGCAGGAAAGGCGTACGTGTCAAGTCCTTCCCACTCCATGAGGAAAGCGTCCACTGCCACTGCTTCCTGGTCTGGAACTGGAGAGCAGTAAACAGGTAACCTCTTGTTCTCTGCGTCGCAAAGAGGTCTATTGACGGTTCTCCCCACACATTCCAAAGCCTGCTGCACACCTCGTGAAGTAGGGTCTATTCTGTCGTGAGAACCCGTCTTCCTCTGCTGAGAAGATCTGCTCTGACATTCTTCTCTCCCTCTATGAAGCGGGTTATCAGAGTTATATTGTTTGCTTTTGCCCACACCAGGAGATCTTTGCTGCCTCGTAAAGGGAATCTAAACGAGTGCCTCCCTGTTTCCTGATGTAGGCCAATGCTGTGGTGTTGTCTGCGTTGACCTGCACTAAGTTGTTTTGGACCTCTTCCTGGAAGTGTATTAGCGCTAGAAGAATGGCCACCAGTTCCTTCACGTTTATGTGCCATTTCTTCTGATGGTCTTCCCATAGACCCGAGATATTGCCCTTCCCCAGTGTTGTACCCCACCCCACGTCTGATGCGTCTGAACACAACACTAAGTCAGGGTTTTTCTGATGAGGTTCGAAGCCTTCTAGTATCTTGTTGGGATCGTCCCACCAACTCCACTGATTCCTGATTCCCAGAGGGATCGGAATCCATGTCTCTAGGTCTTGGTCTCTTGTCCAGTAACTAGACAGATGGAACTGAAGTGGACGTAGATGTAGTCACTTGTAGATCCTCCAGACACTTTCATACAACCTGGCTCTGATTAGCCAGTCGTCCAGGTACATTAATATTCGTACCCCTTCCAGATGAGCCACGTTCAATACCCCTCGTGTGAAAACGTAAGGGGCCATGCTTAGTCCAAAACAAAAGTGCTCTGAACTGAAAAGCTGTAGCGTGATGTACAAATTTCAGATATTTCCTGTAGTTCGGGTGAATTGAGACAAGAAAAAAACGCGTCCAGCAGGTCTATCGACACCATCCAGTCACCTTGTCTGGTGCCTGCTAAGACTGACGCCGATATTTCCATAGCAAACTTGACTTTGCTCACGCACTTGTTCAGTGGACTTACGTCCAGAATGGGTCTCCAATCTCCCCGAGTTCTTGGGTACCAGAAATAGTCTGTTGTAAAATCCCTCTGACGAGGGGTCCTCTACCACTTTTATTGCTGCTTTTGACAGCATCTGGTTTACCTGCTCTTGAAGAGCTGCTGCCAGTAGTGGGATACTTGTGTCTGGAGGTTGAGTTCACTTTTTAGGTTTTGGTTGCTGTTTGGAGTTACGAGGTTGCCCTCTAGCAGCCAATCTCTGTCCTCCTCTAGAAAGGCTCTCCCACGAAAGGGCTGACGTGTGGGAGGAGCTTCCTTCTCCTTCCTGGGTAAAAAGTTAGCGGGAAGAACTTTCCTCGCAGTCCTTGTAATCAGATCTTGCGTTGTTTGTGCGCAAGAGCTGCCGATAAGCCCTTCACCAGCTCTGAAGGGAAGAGGTATTTGGTCACGGGAGCATACAAGAGCTCTGCTCTCTGAGCGAGAGTCAATCCTGACGGCAGGAAAGAAACAGCATAGCTCTTTCTAAATAATACCTGCTGTGATGCGAGTTCGACCGACCCGTCCCTCACGGCTTTATTGAGACAGGCAATAAGGTGCATCTGCTTCTCGTTCTTTTCATCTGTGACGTCTCCGAAGACTTCTAGAGTCCAATCCATCAAGCTGAAGACTTTGATTGTTCTGAAGATGCCCTTCAGCAAGTGATCCATCTCCGACGTGGACCACATCACCTTAGCCTTAGTCATGGCTGATCTACGCGAGGCGTCGACGAGTCTGGAAAAGTCTCCCTGGGAGGAGGCAGGAACTTCCAAACTGAGAACCTCCCCAGTCTCGCACCACACACTGGATCTAGCAGCCAATCTCGTAGGGGGGAAGGAAGAGGTTGTCCTTCCTTGTTCCTTTCTCTTGAGAATCCAATCATTCAGAGTCGAAAAAACCCTCTAACACTGTTTTCTTGAAAAAAGGAAGGTTTCTGGGGTCTACCCTTCAAAAAACTGCGAAAGCAGGCTCTGAGGTACAGCCTGCTGAAAGTCCTCCGGATATAAGTCCGCCAGAACTGCCAATAATCTTTTAAGATCTGCTGCATGAAGAGTTTCCTGCATTTCCTCCTCTGAGATCTCCTCTAAAGGGTTAGCGATCTCCGATGTAGAACGAGTGAGAGAAACACACGCCTCGTCTTGCCTGCTTGCGTCCCGCATGCGTCCAGCATGCTGCGAGGGAGCGTTATGCATGTGTCCAGCCTGCTGCGAGGAAGCGTCATGCTTGCGTACGTTCTCCATGCATCCAGCATGCTGCGAGGGAGCGTTATCCATGCGTCCAGCATGCTGCGAGGGAGCGTCATGCCTGCGTGCGACCTGCATACATCCAGCATGCTGCTTTTGCGGGGAAGCGTCCTGCTCGCGTGCATCCAGCATGCTGCGAGGGAGCGTCAAGAATGCTGCGGAGAAGCGTCCTGCTCGCGTGCGTCCAGCATGCTGCAAGGGAGCGTCAAGTATGCGTCCAGCATGCTGCGGGGAAGCGTCCAGCATGCTGCATACGTCTAGCATGCTGTGAGGGAGCGTCAAGATCCCTGCCGCCTCCCGTAACGCGTCCAGATTGCTGTGAGGGAGCGTCCATGAGCGCTGCAGCTAGCCGCAAGTCTGCGTCTAGCTGGTTGTTCGCGTCTCGCTCCGATCTTATTCTCTTCCTAGGTCTGTTGACGTCCTTAGGTTCCTTCTTGCGAGCTTCCTCTGTTTGCGACTTGTAAACGTCAAACAGGGACGTAATGGACCGTTGAAGCTCTGACAGGCATGCTGCTTGCGGTGCGTCCAGCCTGCTCTATGACGTTCGCGATCTTGACGCTCGGAACTATGACGTTCGCGATTCTCAATATCGAAATATTAAATAATGATACAAAGTATTGTGAAACTGTAACGATCGTCAAGAGTAGTACGTAGCGTAAATTGACTGTACGCTAGTGAAATCTCTATAACAAATCGATGATTAACTAAAGAATGTATACTAATAGGACAAATATTTACTTAAAAATATATTTCCCTACATTATAAAAATTAAAATACTTATGCTTAGTAAGTTAGTATTTTCTTACATTTCTTGCAAGAAAAAGAAAAGAATTTAAATATTTGCAAGTCATTCTACGTAGAGTTTACGTCAAATGATTTGTGACGTCATACTGCTGGCGGTTGTTTTCCTTCAAGGCATTCTGCTAAGAGTTACGTCACATGATTTGTGACGTCATAGTGTTGGTGGAATGATTTCCTTCCACCATCATGTCTTTAATAGTGGTTCATTAGTTTTTAAAGTAGGGGGAAAAAATCCTTGATCCTATCCCTTTCAAGCTTACGAACATAGCGATCATATTCCAAAAGAAAAATACACACATGCCCTCTGTATTTCTACATATGTGTGGGGATCAAGAGCAGCTTTTGGAAGCCGGTCTTGCAGCCCTTCACACAAAATCTAACAACAGAGGTAGCCATTTTGAAAATCAAGTTAAAATAAACTGTCCAAGTTGGACCAACAAAAAAACTCTTATTCGTGTGAAAAAGAAAGGAAAATCCAATATCAGCGAAAGCCATCAAAAAAAAAAAAAAAAAGTAGAGCGAATTTCCGACGTGTTGCTAGAACGACGACAGGGTATTCCTGAGGACTAATGGGAATAGTTCCAGGTACCTGGTTAGAGGGCGCACAGGTATGATCACCAAGCCATCTGTCGGCGATTGCCGCGAATTTTGAATTTCTGCCGTGCGCGCGACGAATCGGCGGGATTAAGCTATATATATATATATATATATATATATATATATATATATATATATATATATATATATATATATAACTACCAGGGAAGTTACATATTTAGAACTACGGTATATAATGATACAGTAGTATGAAATTTCCAACATTCTGTGTATCCTTTCATAGGCCATTGTTAAGACCGATTGAAAATGTTGAGGTGAAGTATTCCTTCAACACCCTGATGGATCCTAGATCATCGAGACACCAATTATTACCATTCAGTATTAATATTCTGCAAGTGGAGGAGTTAGTGTTAATATTCACTGACTCCGACTCTACGTACGAGAGTTATTCCACGCAATAATATTCCTAATAAGGAAATTAAAACTATTAATATTGAAGGAGGTCACAGCAATTGCCTGGAGAGGAAAAACAGTTCTAGAGAGAGAGAGGCTTCAGCCTTTCAGACCCACTGGTTTTGCTATGACACACCCCTGGCTCCTCCCCCCGACAGCTGTAAGCGGGCACAAACCACGCCCATCGGGGCGGAGCAACCAGAGACTTGTGAGTTGACAGGAACCAACCCGCCATATTTGAAGTTGACAGGACACAGGTAACACCTGTTACACCTCACCATTACTACAACCCTCCCCTAATTATTGTTACGAGGGACAACGCCTTAATCAACCAATTAAAATGTCCAAAAAAGTCGTAGTATCAGCAGATGTGCATAATCTTAGCGAAACTAGCGATGATGACCATATTCTACCGGCACAACCCAAAAGGAAGAGATGTCCCAAAACGGAAGTAACCGGCCAGGAACCTTCCAACAGTGAAATTCTTCAATTGTTATTATTACAGAATCAAACATTAATGAAACAAGTGGAGAAAGGGTAAGGTTTAATATTCTGTTTTTATATAAAAACGTCTTGGATAGCAGCGGATATAGACTGATGACGTCACGAGCATGGCAGTAAAAGGTAAACAATGAGCCGGTACGGACCGTGCGGTAGTGATAATCGTAAAAGTTTGAAAATAGATAAATTTCGAGACCGAAGTACATTATCATATAATCCTAAACTATGTGTAAAGTGAGCCTAAACATTATTAGGGCTAAATACTTGTGTGCCAAAGGTAATTTATGCAGTAAGGTGAGGTGTTAACTAGGTTTGCCTTTCGTTCCAAAGAGTTGAGTAGCCTAACTAGCCTAACTTTTTCTTATTTTAAGTTTAATATACTACGTCAATCTAGGCTACCTATTAGCCGCTGCTTGCGCCTATCCCACCGAGATCCTATCGTCGACATTTAACTGGAGGGGTTCCTGTCAAAGGCGGTATAATTGCGCCTACCTCAGCTAATGGGTAGAATTTTATATCACTCGTTTCCTTTCGATATAATGGTTTACCCCTTACCATGAGGAACTGCGTCTTAAGAATTTCTGACAGGTCGGCTATACAAATAATATAAGATTATTACTGTAGAGGCTATATAGTTTAAGCATGGGATGTTAGTGAGAGGATGCCGATTGACCTGAATTAACCGATGAAGGCCATTTGAGCCTTGAACCCGATTGCCTGGCTTCAGCCTTCTAGGTCTGCTGCTGTCCAACCTGATTCGTAAATTCATGAGCCATGTTATAGATATCAGTTAAACTTTTATTATCAAATTTGAGTCTAGATTTTCATTCCTATTGCAGAGGTGGTTCGACTGCAAAAAGGAATGACAATACTCCTCCTCCCAAGCGCCCTCGCCGTAAAGTAGATTTACCTGAGAATGCAAATGAAGAATTGTTTACTACTTATAATGAAGATAGTAGTGACTATGAAGAATTTACCCCACTTACTTTTAACAAACCTATTCCTACTTATATATCTAACAATTTCAATGCTGTGCCCTCCATTCATAGAGATGGGAAAATACAATTAAATGACTCCCTAATTGCATTAACATTAAGTGAAGGAGACAAGAACTCTCATGATCAATTCTTTGTTTGTAATCATAATAAAGAACTTGTAGACCTTTTCAAATTGATAAATTTGCCAAAGTTGAACTTTTGGCCAAGTGGCAGGTTGTTCAATGAAGATTTCAAGAAGAAATTTCACTTTGATATTGAAAACATTAAAATGGCTATATCTTCTTTTCAAGGGCATGCAGCTCTGGCGCAATTAGCTTACCCCTCTAAGATTAACGATATTGATTTCATTACTAAAGTGATAATTGGGCCTTTCAGGAAACACATTGATCTAATTAAAAGTTTAATCCGCTCATTCAGAAGTAGAACTTTACCCAGGAACCTCAATTTAGATACCAGAGATGCTATTATTAAAGCTGAAACTAATGATATATGGGTCTTATCAGATGATCATAGGAAAGCTATTGCTTCATGCTTTCGAGGCGGTCCCTTCCTAGAGGAGGAGACATTTTCCCTAGAGGTGGAAGGTTCAACTTTGGCAAGCATCAAGGCTACCCCAGAGGGAAATTCAACTCTTACAGAGGTTTCAGGGGAAGCTTTGGGTTCAGGAATAGGTTCAATCCCTACAGGCGAGGTATCAAGAGAGGTGGCCGAAGAGGGGGAAGGAGTACAGGGGGACAGACAGCAATTAATTCAGACGTCAAAGATAAGAAACAAAACTAATAATTCTTTAATTCTTAATACCATCGAGCCCTGCTCGGACCAAGATGAAAATAACCTGGAGCTACACAGTAAAGATAAAAATTTGGCAAATGTACCCACTAACAATTCAATGATATTGGAAGAGTTAAATTTCCCTTCAGAAGCCTCCAGCTCCAAGGAAACCTCTCACGCCCCTCCAGTAAGTGGGATAGGTAGGTCATTGACAAATAAATTAAAAAATTGGCAAAAACTCCCAAATTCTTCTTTTGCATGCAACTTGATCAGTAAGGGTGTGAGACTCCCATTTATCAATAAAAATAAGGCTCAAAAGACTTTGAAAAGATTAGGGGTTGATAGATATTATCCTTCTAGCAAGAGAATAATACTAGAGAGAGAATGTAACAGATTACTAGACCTAGGGGTAATAGAACAAATTAACAGGAATTCTTTCTACTACTCTAACCACATATTTTACAAGCTTAAACCCGATGGGAGCATTCGCCTAATCTTCGATATGAAATGCCTTAATACTATGATCAAAAAACCTTCTTTCTCCATGCTGAAACCTAAAACTTTATTCCCTTATTTGCATTTAAACACCTGGGCATGTAGACTTGATTTAAAGGACGCTTATTGGCACGTCCCCCTTCATTCATGTGCTCAAAGATTCTTAACGTTCAAATTAGGAAAGCGCAAATTCAAATGGACGGTTGTTCCCTTCGGGTTAAAGACAGCTCCCTACATCTTTTCCAAACTAATGTACACAGTAGTTAAATACATTAGGAAGGAATATAATATTCTCATCTTTAACTACTTAGATGATATACTCATATTAGCAGATTACTTTCACAAATGCGAGGCTCACACCCAAATAGTCATTGAAGTGCTCACAGAGCTGGGCTGGCAAATATCTATTAAAAAGTCTGTTATTCATCCAGTGCAAAAGATAGAGTTCTTGGGAGTTCATTATAACTTGGAAAACAAAACAATGAGACCAATGCAGAAAAATATTGATAAATGTATCAGACTTGCCAATACAGTATCAAACTTGAACAGATCTGACCTCAAATTATATCAAAGATTGATAGGATCACTTAACTTCTGTTCCTACTACACCTTTTACGGTAGATACCATCTTAAATTCCTTCACAGATTTCATAGATATTTTGCTAAAGGATATAGAATCATTCCTCCTTCTTTCAAATCCTTTCTAGGAGAATGGAAACAGACTAACATGTATAGTGATATAAACATTCCTAATAATCAAGTAGATTTAGAACTATTCACAGATGCATCCAACTTTGGCTGGGGTGGAGCATTAGTAGGAGAACATGGCATACTCTCAACTAATAATACATGGCTACAAAATGAGAATACTCTGCACATTAACATTAGAGAATTACTTGCATGCATCTACTGTATAAAACACTTCAGAGACAAACTAAGAAACAAAGTAGTACTAATTCACATAGATTCACAAGTAACAAACTGCTGGATCAAAAACCCTGGTAGCATTAGGAACAAATCGGCCCAGGAGGCCATCAAAGTGTTACTAAACATCAAAGGAAAATACAACATAGACATTCAAACTAAATGGATTAAAGGGAAATGCAATGTGATGGCTGATTCCCTATCGAGAGACTTTGGTTCCATACATCCAGAAGCCACTCTTGACGACAAGCTATTCAATTTAATTTGCACAGATATGAATTTCTCTCCTGAAATAGACCTTTTCACCAATGGCTTTAATTCTAAATGTAAAAGATTTTGTTCTTCCGTACCCAACACAAAAGCAATCAGTAATAATACTCTTCACATTAGCTGGGAAGGTTCTTCTCCTCTTTATGCTTTTCCCCCAGGCTTCTTACTGCATAAAGTTGCTTTTAAGATATATAACGAATGTAATAACAATATGCTCTTCTGCACTGTTTCCCAGGAAACGGAACCATGGATTCCCCTTGTCAAGACAGTCTCCAAGGAATACCGGAAGTACAAAGTCAAAGCAGAAGGCTGCCAGATACTTCATATCGACTGTACCTTACCCTTAGCGCAACACCACTTAAATTTGATCGCCTTCAGAATATAAAAGATCAACTACCTTCTATATTTCCTCCAGAGATATGCAACAAAATTACTTCCAATTTACGAGACAGTTCCATGGCCAAGTACCAAAATCTCTTCAGCAGCTTTAAAGAGTTCATACACAATAAATATGGAGGTAACAACAAGTTCCCCCTTTTATCAGTGCTACTCTATTTTAACGAATTAATAGACAAGGGCCTAGCATACAACACATTAAAAGGATACCGAGCTGCTCTTGGACCGGTTTTGAAGGGATACTTTCCCAATTATTGTCTAGCAGAAGACAAGTACATTAAAGCTATGCTTGATGGAGTAAATAGAAGAAGACCCAGCAATTCTCATCAATTTCCAGGCTGGGATCTTGATAAAGTGGTTTCCTTCCTCAACACTACAAGAGATGATTCTATGCTGCTCATGATTCAGAAGACCTTTAATCCTCGTAGCTTTGGCTTGCCCATTGAGAGCTAACCAATTTAATCATCTATGTATCTCTAGGAGCACTTTCACGCCAGAAACCATCGTGTTAAGGAACCACCCTTCCTTCATGGCCAAGAATCAGAGAAACAATTACACTCCTATTGAATTCAGCTTTAGGTGTCACCCTACCAAGCCAAAAATTTGTCCAGTTAGACAATTAAACTTTTATCTGGAGTACACAAATAAAATCTGTGCAGAAAGAAACATAGATAGGAAAGACCATATTTGGCTGGATGAAAACTTCAAGATCATGTCCCTTCCAAAGATGAGGCAGCTATTCAGGGACTGTATTTTCAGAGCTGATCCCAATGACAGAAAACACTCCACCAATTTCCACTCTATCAGAGGTCAAGCAGCTTCAAGGATGATGTATAATGGAGTTACGCTGCAAGAGATAATGACTAGAATGAATTGGAAAAGCAACTCTGTATTTGGGTCATTTTATGCTCTCCTCGGTCTACAGGGAGCGTTCGATGCAGTCGTTGCAGGACTTCATCTTCATGCCCCCTGAAGTATCGGGTGAGCAAAACCAGTGGGTCTGAAAGGCTGAAGCCTCTCTCTCTCTAGAAATGACAGTTTACTTGTGAACCTAAGTTCTGGAGAGAAGAGGCGAGGCCTTTCAGACCCAGGGTCTGGTTCACCCTCCGACCCTTCCCCCGTAACCGAGGAGACCATTCTGGAGGAAGTAAAGGATTTTTAAAGTAATTACATACAAAGTCAACAGCTTTCATGTTTCTGAAGGCCAACCACAACATTTTTTCAATTATTCATAATTTCTTTAAGATATATTTAGACTCTTATCCTTGCACTTAGAGGAAAGGCAACTTTTAGGTAACAAGATAGGAATATCTTGGAAAGGGGAGGTGAACTACTGTCACATTATATTATCTTAGAATATAAAGAGGAATGGAAAATGTTAAAATTCACAATTGGAACTTTGAGTTACTACTTGTAGTAATTTGCAATCTCAAATAAATCTCACAACAGGAAAATGGAATGGTAAGTACAGATATACTTCATAGCAATTTGCAACTTCAAATATGGCGGGTTGGTTCCTGTCAACTCACATGTCTCTGGTTGCTCCGCCCCGATGGGCGTGGTTTGTGCCCGCTTACAGCTGTCGGGGGGAGGAGCCAGGGGTGTGTCATAGCAAAACCAGTGGGTCTGAAAGGCCTCACCTCTTCTCTCCAGAACTTAGGTTCACAAGTAAACTGTCAGATATGTGTCTTTCCTATTTCTTTTCTAGCTTACTATCCTAAGCTATTATATATAATAGTAAATAATACTATTTTAAGCATGTGTAATTATATTAGTGATATAAATTACCCTATACTCATTTCACTCTTTCTTTCCTTACAGGAGGAGCCTAAGGTGAAGTGTGCAGTCATGTTCTGCAACCACAAAAGTAGGGACTTTTGTGGCCACAAGATGTGCAGGTCTCATGCCCCCTGCTCCATCGCAACTGATACCCTGAGGTATTGGGATCCGAAGGGTTGCACCGTCTGCTCGGCTCTGATGACCGAGGGATTCGGTGAAGATATCCCTGAGACTATGGTGTCAGGGGATACAGCAAGAGAAACTCTTCGGAGGGGGTAAGAGGGTTCCAAAAGAACTCTCCGGGACCTTACCTGCCTAACGAAGCTATGAGATGCCTTCTGTTCCCTAAGGCCCAATCCGATGCGGTTGTGCCCCAGGCACAGGTCAAACCTCCCTTCATCCAGCTGACGATAGAGGCTGACATTAATAAGGCACTCGAAGGCATGGACATCCATCAGGAACGGATGTCAGAAGTGTCTACCGACACCGAAAAGGATCTTCTGCAAGAAAATCCTGAAGAGGTGGTGGCCCAACCACTCATGGAGGAAGAAGGATCCGTATCCACAATAACAGAAGACCCTCAGTTTTCTGTGACGGCATATCAATCCGTGCCGTCAACTTCTTCGGCCACAACTCCCCATCTTGAACCGCTGATAGCCAAGAGCGAGGCGCTCCTAGGACAACTTCAGCAGGTGATGGAATCGTTCCGTAAGGAACAACAGGAGATTAGGAGGGAAGTAAGAGAAGTGAAACGCCCGGGCGCTTTCAAAGGCTCTCACAAGCCTATCAGAGTCTCTGACTTACCTCAATGCTCCGAAACCAACCCCTGGAGGTATGCGGAGCATAAGCACATGATGAATGGGAAACTGTACATCTCCGAGAAGATGGGGGCCAAACCCCTCGAAGATCTCCAATGCTGGCCTAACATATTGGCATACCCAGAATGTTACGTGAGGTTGCGGGATGAACCTGCATCTCGTGAGGAGACGGAACCGAAAGAGGTCATGATCTTTGAGCATGACAAGGCGCAGGCTCTCTTATCCCAGAACCTTCTCTAAGGTTTCAGCTTTGAGCATAAGAAAACATTAACTTTCGTACAGTTAATATGGTTTTCAGGAAAACAAGGTCTTATTATTACTAACATGTTCATATCACCCTTTTTTTTTAAAGAAAAAAATATATTACAATCAGGGAATAAATAGAGTCTTGTAAAAAGATGCAACACGACCATTAGTGTGTATGCAAACTTTGCCAGTGTAATGGTCTGTTTATCGACCCCCCCCCCCCCCGCCGTCCGAAATTTCCCCCGGGGAAAATATGGTCCAGGATATATATCCCACAGGGGAACTTTGTCCCAGGATAATATTCCGCCCTCTGGGCCAAGTTTTCCCCCTTTGCTTGGTGGAGGTAACCATTATTTTTTTTTTCGTTTGCCATGGTAATCAAATTCAAAGGGATTTCACAGAAAAGCTGCACAAATTGCAAGACAATGAAGGGTTACATTTATGCAATAAATGGAGGTCACAACATATTGTGTGGATAAAAAGAACAATGAATTTTAAGGGTGCTGCTCAGTTTCGTAGTGAATACATATCAAACCCCTTGCAATATTGCTTAGAAAACAAGCTTGCTGATTTCGAAGGATGTGAGGGAACAATCAAATTCTTTAATATATATATCATCAAGGTATTATTAGAGTTTCAACCATTATGGGAAATTTATTATATTAATATTTTTCCCGAGTAAAGCAAGTCTTTTGTAGTATTTCTGTATAATATTATCTGTCGCAAATGCCTAGTTCTTTATATATCGACGATCAAACTCACGCTACTCATGTCTTCCTCCCAGATTTTTTCTAAGTCTGTTGTTATTGTTGACTGTGTCTTGTTTTTGCTCAAATGAGCCCTGTAACCACTATAATCCGCAGACAAACTAGTCCACTATGAAGTCTTACACGTTTGGCCAATCACAGCGCCTATCCACTATGACGTCTTACAGGTTTGGCCAATCACAGCGCGACAATACATTATCTTACCCAGGCATTTCATTTCGTTCTTAGACATGGAGGCCATAGCAAGCACGTCATCTCATGTTGCACAAGAGGTTGAAATTCCATCTTCTTGTCCTGACTGTTTCCTAACTTACAATGAATTTGTTGTAACTTATTCGGGGAATATTGAAAAACTAGTGGATTTGTGCCAGAGACACAATTTAATTTTACAAAATAAAAATTGTCCTGCATGTCAAGGAACCTTCGCAACGGCTTCACATTTTCCTCAAAGCAGCAGCACATCTTTATGAACCAACAGTTTAAGGTAAGCTTCATTAATTTATAGAGTATATTATAATGGTGATAGTATAACGATGTATACAGCAGTACCATCACTTTGGATTTGGTTTGATGGATGTGTTAGGTAGTGGCCGTAAGGGGGGGGGGTCGCAGGGGCTAGGCCTAGGTAGGGGTACAGGGCCCTTGGTTAGGTGGTTATATTAGGTTCGGTAGTGCCCCGAAAATCACTGTGGCCTTAAAGGGGGGTCGCAGGGGGGGGGGGGGCGGAACCCCTGGTAGGCCTAGGTAGGGGTACAGGGCCCCTAGGCTAGGTTAGGTGGGTTTATTAGGTTTGGTAGGGCCCTGAAAATCACTGTGGCCTTAAGGGGGGGTCACAGGGGGGGCGGAGCCCCCCCCCCTCTGGTAGGGCTAGGTAGGGGTATAGGGGGAGGGGTGGTGGAAGGATAAGTATTCATTTATTGCAAATATCATTTGACGCGCCCCCCCCCACCCAAAACCCCGGTTCCCACCTGGTGTCCCCCATTATTGTTGGGATGAAGTAGGGTCTTTCTGCATTACAACATAATATGAAACAAAAACAATAAAAACACGGTTACAAACACTGATTTTTCTGGAAAAACTTGTTGTTTTAACTCCAGAGACAATTTAATTTTACAAAATAAAGATTGTCCTGCATGTCTAGGAACCCTCGCAACGGCTTCACGTTTTCCTCAAAGCAGCAGCACATCTTTATGAACCAACAGTTTAAGGTAAGCTTCATTAATTTATAGAGTATATTATAATGGTGGTAGTTTAACGACGTATATAGCAGTACCATCACTTTGGATTTGGTTTGATGGATGTGTTAGGTAGTGGCCGTAAGGGGGGGGGGGGGGTCGCAGGGGCTAGGCGTAGGGAGGGGTACAGGGCCTAGGTTACGTGGTTGTATTAGGTTCGGTAGTGCCCCGAAAATCACTGTGGCATTAAGGGGGGGTCGCATGGGGGGCGGAGCCCCTGGTAGGCCTAGGTAGGGGTACAGGGCCCCTAGGCTAGGTTAAGTGGGTTTATTAGGTTCGGTAGTGCCCTGAAAATCACTGTGGCTTTAAGGGGGGGGGGGTCGCAAGGGGGCGGAGCCCCCCCCCCCGGTATGGCTAGGTAGGGGTATAGGGGGAGGGGTGGTGAAAGGATAAGTATTCATTTATTGCAAATATCATTTGACGCCCCCCCCACCCAAAACCCCGGTTCCCACCTGGTGTCCCCCATAATTGTTGGGATGAAGTAGGGTCTCTCTGCATTACAACATAATATGAAACAAAAACAATAAAAACACGGTTACAAACACTGATTTTTCTGAAAAAACTTGTTGTTTTAACTCCAATTACATAGTAAATCTCTAAATTGGATGGTTTGCGGTCAAAATAAACGTTAAATCCGTTGGAACTACACTATTTCTGATGCAACAAATATATTTTTATTCCAGTTTCCCCATAATGGTTGAAACTGTAATTTTACCTATCCTCAATTCAAGAAATTTGTGCAGACATAACTTTAAATCTCCAAACGTAACAAAAAAATGCCTGTTTGTTTAAAGAATTTATGATGAAGGTTGATGCTTATATTAGGATATTGGGATAGTCCAAAGGGTTGTGACCTGGGAAGGTTTGTGACCTGGGAAGGTTTGTGACCTGGGAAGGGGGTTCGGGGGCTTGCCCCTGGTTAGGGGCTTAGACCTGGGAAATGGGTCTGGGGGCCTGCCCCAGTTAGGGGCTGTGACCTGGGAAGGGGGTCAGGGGGCTTGCCCACAGCTAAGGGTTGTGACCTGTTAGGTTAGGTGGGTTTGTTAGGTTCTGTGCCCTTTTACAAATCTCAAATGTGTTAAATAATCACGTTTGGCCTATGTTCAGCCACTTAAATGATCCATATAGTTTTCCAACTGGTTATCTTGTTCATATTTTGCATTTCTGACCATGATTATTGCTGTAAATTACTCCTTTATGACATTTCCCCACCCTGAAATCCCCGGTTTCCCACTCGGTTCCCTCATAACCTCTGGTAACACTACTGAATTGGTAATCATCTTTCTCATGCATGGTGCTTCTTAGCATCAAGTGTACTTTCTTATTATTTTTTGCTGGACAGTATGAAAGATGAGTAGGTTTTCACTATATATATATATATATATATATATATATATATATATATATATATATATATATATATATATATATATATATATTTTGGGCTCAAGCCATGACGTCCTGATGGAGGGTTCCTTCGGTAGCTACCTTGGGTATATTTAACTACAAGGATATTCCCAGAGAATTAAACCACAGGTTATCACAGAATTCTAACTTCTGGTGCGAGTATCCTAAAGGTTTCCCTCTAAGATATCGTATATCAACAGGGGACGTATGTATTAACACGCCACATAGCTATCTGCACCCCATATAGAGTTAACACTTCGATATGGAAAGGTGGAGAATAACTGGGGAGCCGTTTCACAGTTACACTCATCCGTGGCTGCTTTTGGTACTCGAAACGTAAACAAACGGGCGCCATTGCTAAATGACGTTACGTCCATCCTCATCCTTCTGCTTGTAGCGCCTTGCTCTAGACGGATTTCCACTTGTGCGATTTTCATCGACTTACATCGCCGTTATGTCTTTACCTTCAGCCTCGCCTTCTTCTGGAAAGTTGAGTACCAGGTCCCAGTATTGTTTAAATAAGCTCTAGCCGTAAAGTAACTCCTACTTTTCGTAAAATATTGTGTTTTGTGGCAGAGCTGTGCTGCTACCGGACGCACCATTTTATGGCGTCGCTGTTCCTTTGCATGCCTTATTTAGCTAGCCAGAACAGCTTTATCCGGCCTCTTAACTAATTGATATTGTTAGTTATTTAGTCTTCATAGCTAGGAACTACGTATATCGTGTTTTAACGCTCTACTATTCGGTCGTCGTTCGGCCCCATAATAGATCGCTAGCTTAGCCCCTAGGCTAGATAGCCTAGCACTTGTGTTTCTGCATGATATATTCCAGTGATCCTAGGTTAAGTTATGAAGATTGTGGCATTATTTATCATACTGTTAACTGTGATGTAAGTGTTTTTGCCTTCAGGGACCATATAGGGGATCGGTTTGATTGCGTTCCTTTCTAACCTAACCTAAATGTAGGAACCCTTATATGCTCCCTCAATCCCCTGCCTGCGGGCATTCCCTCTGTGTGGCCATGCTTCCCCTTCTATGTAGGGGAATCTTGTCCACAATCAGAGTATTTATCGCTTCTCCGTCTACCCTAAGGGAACGATCCCCCCTTAGGGTTGCGACCGAGAAAGAGGAACGGCTCTGCCCTTCCTCAGTTGCTTCCGGTTGGGTTACTCATCCCTTCCTGCAACTTGCGATGTGTCTTTCAGCCTACCTAGCCTGGGAATTAACACTCCTTATCTAGGTTAGGCTTTGGGGGGGCTAGTTCTGTACTTTTATAGTTTGAGACGGTACACTTGCACCATTCTCATTCTGGTTACCTATCCTAGGCTAGGGAGCGTTCTCCCTTTCCTTGGTGGCCGTTCTTGTACAGAGCCTCCTCTATGAAAGACCCCTCTTCTTCTCCCTCCCCAGCTATCCCTTTGGTGTAGGCTTGCCTATACACATATGTCCCTAGTCCTACAACTCCTCCCTTGGGTGGAGTGATAGGGCTATCTTGCTCTCCTGCCGAGCTGGCCGCTCTGGTACACATACCCTTCTTAGCATTCTATGGGGGTAGCCACTGGCAGCGGTTTGTCCAGCAGGGGGTTCCCCCTCTTAAGTGTACTCTAACCCTTCCTTGGGTTACCCTGGCACCCGGCCGACTGCCGGCCCCCTGGCATTGGATGCTAGGAGTATCTACTCCTGTCCTGTGTGCACTCTCTCCGGAGGGATGCCGGAGGCGGAGGGGTATGTGGTCTTACCCCTCCAATCCCTCCTTACCTTTCTCTCCATCTATCCTGGTGCCGGTCCATTGCCGCCTCTACTGCCGGCGATACCGCCTTACACTTTGGTGACACTCTTTCATAAGATACCCTCCCTCCTCTAAGTCGTCAGCCTTCCGTGTGCCGGGGGCTGCCGCCTTCCGTCGGCATACAGCCGATGTCCCAACCCTCCCTTTACCTAGTTTCAGCTGGCCGACCTTCGGGCCGGCCACCGGCGTACTGGCATTGATTGCCGGCGGTCTGGGTATACTGCCATATACTTAATTATCTTATGAACTGATCCAAGCTCACCAAGCCGTCAGCCTTCGGCTGCCAGAACCCCCGCCTCCCGCCGGCGACCCGCCGCTGTGCCGGCGGTCGCCAAGATGGTATTATGCTTAGATACTCAATATGTCTGTCTTGATGCCTTCCACCCTGCTGGATCGGCCTCCGGCGTGCCATCGGCCTGCCGGCGCCCTCCGGAGACGCCAAGGGACATGCACCACTTCTCATACTTGCCGACAACATGCCGACAGTCCTCACACTGCAGCCAGATGGCTTAGCCACTTCTATATATAGGTATTGTCTTACCATCTAAAATTGTGGCTGTGCTGTCTGATTGCACATTACAATATTCCAGCATACTCTGTGTGTCTTAGCACAGCCGACTGCCGGAACCTATATCTAATACGGGGTCTCCTATTACCCTTCTACCCCAGGGAACTGAGTGGTCTCAGTCCCTGATACACCTCGCAGGCAATTTCTGTTAGAAGCTTAGCTTCTACCCACCACGGGTTATCCACACGGATTTCCGTTTTGTGTCCTTCGGCCACAAAAGAAATTGCCTAATGATAAGGTTACGGTAACCGACTGGGCGGGATACACAAGTATGTGTCTATCTACTTCCTTTCCCGCTCCCTACCCTCAAACATTATAATACTTATGAATTATTCAATGTTAAATAAAATTTTGATTACTTAATCTTAATCTTAGAGTAATGTAAGTCATTCTTATGCCTTCCATGTACTCATGATCTCTTTCTTTTACAGGAGGAGTATATGAAGTGCGAAAGCAACTTCTGCGGAGTGAAACGCCCGGACTTCTACGGGCACAAGGCGTGTCGGACCCACGCCCCCTGCACCGCCAAGAGAGGCGACCTGAAATTCTGGGACCCGCAGCACTGTACAGTCTGCAAGAGTCGTCTGGTCGAAGCGTTCGACGATTCTCCTTCAGCGGAGGCAAGGGACAACGCTCGGGAGAAGCTACGCAAGTGGGTGCGTGGCTTCCAGAAGAACGCCACCGGACCGTATCTCGCCACCGAAGATTTGAGGGCCTTGCTGTTTCCGAAGGCATCAAAAGACTCAGTGGTCCCCAGTGATCAGATTCCCACCGTCCAGATAGTGGTGGAACCTTATATTGTTATGGCCCAGTCCATGCATGAGTGCCGTCTAGATTCTGACAACGCGGAACGTATGTCGGAAGTTTCGGAAGGAACAGAGAGGAACCTCATGGGCGAGGAGCTCGACTATGAGGAAGATCAGGTGGAATACCCTGATTCGGAGCATGAGGTCGCTCCCACTCCTACCCCCGCACCGACTCCTACACCGACCGAAGAATCCGCTCCTTCGACTTCGGCCACCCCGGATCCTCTCCCATCAGGCACTCAGGAGGTCTTCAAGATGCTTGAAGCCCTCATGGATAAAAAACTTTGCGAGACCCACGAGCTATTCAGGTCTAACTTAGGAAGTTTTAAACAACCGAAACGGATTTCGGTTAAGGACCTCCCTGCTTGCTCGGATACTAACCCATGGAGGTATGCCGAGCACATGCCGATCACCACTGGCAAGATCTTCATCAGTGAGAAGGTCGGCTCGATCGTGTTGGAAGAAGTGGAATTCTTCCCAAATTTCGAGGCTTATCCGGACTGTTACGTCCGGCTCAGGTCCGAACCCGCCTCTAAAGAAGAGACCGAACCGAAGGAGGTAATTGTGTTCGATCTCACGAAGGCCCAGGCTATGCCAGCCAATACGGTGAAGAGTAGGGGCTTCACCAATTCCAAGATGCCGGCGCTTAGCAAAAAGCACCCATCCTTTGTTGCGCCGAAGAATGCGACCTTCCCTTTATAGAAAAGGCCTTCACTGCGGTATTGAAAGCAGTGGAAGAAGGGAAACCTTGCCCTGTACTGGAGGAGTGCAGACCCTTCTCCCTTACTGTTCCCCCTGATGATAGACACTGGAAAGACGTCCAGTCAACATTCACAGTGGGGAAGTTAGAGCCTGACGTTGCCGGTCGTCAGTTTAATGAGGACCTCCCAAGGCTCAATGATCACCTCCTTCGTAGGGAACAAGATACGAAGGAGAGGCTTGCCGCATCGCTGTCCCTCCAGGTACAGCTTGAAGTCGTGGCCGGAGACACTAGAATCCCGGACTTCTACATGGTCCAAGCCAAAACGCATTTGGCAACGGTAATGAAGGACCTGTACAGCTTCACTAGGGCTCGCAGAGCCTGTCGTGAATTCGTGTTCGCGAACGCGACGGTGAAACACGAACCCCGGAGGCTGATTTCCTCCAATATCTGGGGTAAATACCTCTTTCCATCCTCCTTGGTGAAAGAGATCGCTGACAAGGCCGCCACGGAGAACAGGAACCTTCTCCATAAGTGGGGCATGTCGAAGAAAAGGAAATCCTTTCAGGACGATGGCCCTCAACCAAAGAGGAAATCTCAAAAACCCAAACCCCAGCAACATCAACAGAGACGGCAATTTCCGGGTTCCGCTACTCCCCAAGTGGCAGCTCAGCCACAACAGACCTTTCAGCTGGTCACCCAACCGGTGGTATCGCAGTCACCGGTCTTCACCCCTGCATTTGAGCAGCACACCACTACCTTTCGTCCCAAAGGTAGAGGCTCAAACAGAGGTTCCGGCAGAGATTCGTCTCGCCGCCCCTCCAGAGGCAGAGGAGGAAGGGAAGCTAGTGGCCGAAGTGGCAAACCCTCGGGAAACCAGAAGCAATGAAGTGCTTCCGGTGGGAGGAAGACTCCGCCAATTCCAGGATCGTTGGACCTTCGATCCCTGGGCACACAGCATCGTCAAGAAGGGACTAGGCTGGAGCTGGACACAACAACCCCCAGCCTTCCAGCAATTCTTCCAACAGTCAACCCCCCTCCTGGAAGAGTACGTCCTGGAACTCTTGAACAAGAAGGTGATCAGGAGGGTAAAGTCAACCAGGTTCCAAGGGAGACTATTTTGCGTCCCCAAGAAGGACTCCGACAAACTCAGAGTCATTCTAGACTTATCCCCCCTCAACAAGTTCATTGCGAACAACAAGTTCAAGATGCTGACTCTTCAACAAATAAGGACCCTCCTGCCTCAAGGGGCCTACACGGTCTCCATAGACCTGGCGGATGCCTACTGGCATGTTACAATGAACCATCACGCTTCCTCCTACCTAGGATTTCGACTCCAAAGGAAAAGTTACGCCTTCAGGGCCATGCCCTTCGGGCTCAATGTGGCCCCACGGATCTTCACCAAGCTGGCAGACGCCATCGTCCAACAGCTCCGCCTTCGCGGCATCCAAGTGATGGCTTACCTAGACGACTGGCTGGTCTGGGCGACATCGCCTGTAGATTGTGTACGATCCTGCAACAAAGTCACCCAGTTCCTAGAACATCTGGGATTCAAGATAAACGCTGAGAAATCTCGCCTCTCTCCAGATCAGAAGTTCCAATGGTTGGGAATCCATTGGGATCTTCAGTCACACCGCCTTTCCATCCCGCAGAAGAAAAGGAAGGAAATAGCAGGGTCTGTCAGAAAACTGCTGAAATCTAAACGGATCTCAAGACGACAGCAGGAACAAGTTCTAGGCTCTCTACAGTTCGCCTCTGTGACAAACCCAGTGCTTCGCGCACAGTTAAAGGATGCCGCGTGAGTCTGGAGACGTTCTGCATCCATCGTTCGAAGAGACCTCAAGAGACGGCTCCCAAACAGACTTCGGTTACTCTTAAAGCCGTGGTCGGAAGCAAAGGCCCTGAAAAGGTCCATTCCTCTTCAACACCCGCCTCCATCGCTCAACATCCACACTGACGCTTCACTGGAGGGTTGGGGAGGTCACTCCCACCAACGACAGGTTCAGGGAACATGGTCTCCCCTATTCAGGACGTTTCACATCAACATCTTGGAGGCCATGGCGGTCCTTCTCACCCTGAAGAAACTCTCTCCGCCTCCCTCGATCCACATCCGTCTGACTCTGGACATCTCGGTGGTAGTCAGATGTCTCAATCGTCAGGGCTCAAGATCGCCCCAGATAAATCAGGTACTTCTTCCAATCTTCCGTCTGGCAGAAAACAAGAAATGGCACCTGTCTGCAGTTCACCTACAAGGATTCCGCAACGTGACGGCGGACGCTCTATCACAGACAAACCCAATAGAGTCGGAATGGTCTGTAGACGCAAGATCATTCTCCTTCATCTCTCGCCAAGCCCCGAAACTTCAGATCGATCTCTTCGCAACGAGCGACAACAATAAACTTCCTCGTTATGTGGCCCCGTACGAGGACCCCAAGGCAGAAGCAGTGGATGCCATGTCACTGGATTGGAACGGATGGTCCAGGATATACCTGTTCCCTCCCCCCAACCTTCTGCTGAAAGTCCTCTCCAAACTGAGAACCTTCAAAGGGACAGCGGCCCTAGTGGCTCCCAAGTGGCCCCGGAGCAATTGGTACCCCCTGGTCCTGGAGCTGCAGCCCACGCTGATTCCCCTCCCGGGCCCAGTTCTCTCTCACCAAGTACAGAAGTCGACTGTCTTCGCTTCATCACTGAAAGTCAGGGACCTTCATCTCATGATTTTCTCTCCCTAGCTGCAAAGAAAAGGTTTGGGATCTCGAAGAAAAGTCTAGACTTCCTCGAGTAATACAAGACCGAATCCACACGACGGCAATACGAATCGTCCTGGAGAAAGTGGGTCTCGTTCGTCAAAGCGAAAAATACTACAGAAATCACCATTGATTTTTGCATGTCCTTCTTCATTCACCTTCATGGACAAGGCTTAACAGCCAACACGATTTCTACCTGCAAATCGGCTTTGACTAGACCACTACTGTACGCCTTCCAGATTGATCTGTCCAACGATATCTTCAATAAACTACCAAAGGCATGCGCTAGACTATGCCCAGCACCTCCGCCAAAACCTATCTCCTGGTCCCTGGACAAGGTGCTCCATTTTGCCTCTAACTTGGACAACGATTCGTGCCCTCTCAAGGACCTGACTCAAAAAGTTATCTTCCTTTTTGCTCTCGCCTCGGTAGCCCGAGTCAAAATAGTGGCATTATCAAGAGACGAGGGTCATATCCTGTTCGCAGATACAGGAGAACTTACCCTCTTCCCTGATCCGTCGTTTCTCGCAAAAAAAATGAATTACCCACCAAGAGATGGTGCCCCAGGAGAATCTGCCCCCTGAAGGAAGATGTCTCTCTATGTCCAGTGGAGAATCTCAAGGTCTATCTTTGAAGAACTTCAGACTTCGGTGGAGGTCAACTCTTCAAAGGAGAAACATCGGGTAGCGACCTGTCACTGAAACAACTAAGAGCGAAAATCACCTACTTCATTCGCAGAGCGGATCCTGACAGTACACCCGCAGGTCATGATCCTAGGAAAGTCGCGTCTTCTCTGAATTTCTTTCAGAGTATGGATTTCGAAAGCCTCAAGAGCTTCACAGGATGGAAATCGTCGCGCATTTTCTACAAGCACTACGCAAAGCAAGTGCATGAAGTTAAATATTTCGTGGTAGCCGCAGGTAGTGTTATGAAACCTGCCGTTTAACTCTGCATAGAACAGCGAGTTACTTGGGACTTTAACTCTACGGGTGCCTGTGTTGACCCTTGTGTGATACATAGTGATTTCATGGACACTTAGTGTTTCTAATAGACTGTTCTTATCAAGGTGAAATGTCATAGACTTCACATGAGTGCCACATGCCCTAGGGCATGATGTGTTTTTTCCTTGAAAAAGACTGACGTTCCTCTGGAACTTGTGTTTCTAAAAGTGAAATTTCTTTCAGATTCAAGATTGAAGTCTTTTATTTTCTATGTACATTATTCTTATTATTGTAAATTAACTTTACACCTTTTATTGCAATTATTATCACTATAACCTGCAATCTATGAAATAAAATGTCTATTTTATTACATGTGCGTCTCTCTCCGCTCCTATTACCATTATGAAATACATGATTGTCATAGTTTCATTTACCCCTTTCCTTTGGAATGAGAAGAATAATATAAATTGTCTGTATTATATACTCACTCATGCTGTGTAATATTCCTACTTGAATACTTACCTTCGTCCTGCCTTCGAGACCAGATTGATCTCTCATCAATGGTGTATAGTGATTAATTATCACTTGTCTATACTTGAGAATATTCCTACCCAAATATTAACCTTCTGTCTTGTCTCCGAGTCCTGCACGAACTCTCCGCAGTGTGAGTAGCCCTTCGATGACCACTTCGGATTTTGGTATGATCCAACGGGACTTCTCTGCCAGGGGGGACAGGAAGCTGGATCCCCACGGAACCTCTACCGAGGACACATTACATACCTCTATTCGGAGCCCTTGGCACTTACTTTAAAAAAAGGGGAAATTTTCCACGATACATTAATTCTCTGGTACACTTCCATCAGGACGTCATGGCTTGAGCCCAAAAAACGGATTTTGAGCGAAGCGAAAAATCTATTTTTGGGTGATATAGCCATGACGTCCTGATGGACCCTCCCGTCTATTCTAGTCCAGCCTTTCAGGCCCCGCCCTATCCTGCTGTATCATGGAGATTAGCAAGGAGCTGGCATCAGGATGAGGACGGACGTGACGTCATTTAGCAATGGCGCCCGTTTGTTTACGTTTCGAGTACCAAAAGCAGCCACGGATGAGTGTAACTGTGGAACGGCTCCCCAGTTATTCTCCACCTTTCCATATCAAAGTGTTAACTCTATATGGGGTGCAGATAGCTATGTGGCATGTTAATACATACGTCCCCTGTTGATATACGATATCCTAGAGGGAAACCTTTAGGGTACTCGCACCAGAAGTTAGAATTCTGTGATAACCTGTGGTTTAATTCTCTGGGAATATCCCTGTAGTTAAATATACCCAAGGAAGCTACCGAAGGAACCTTCCATCCGGACGTCATGGCTATCTCACCCAAAAATAGATTTTTCGCTTCGCTCAAAATCCGTTATATATATATATATATATATATATATATATATATATATATATATATATATATATATACATATATATATATATAACGGATTTTGAGCGAAGCGAAAAATCTATTTTTGGGTGAGATAGCCATGGCGTCCTGATGGAAGGATCCTTTTTGGTAGCTTCCTTGGGTAATCACTACTAGGATTTTCCCAGAGAATTAAACCACAGGTTATCACAGAATTCTAACTTCTGGAGCGAGTATCCTAAGGGTTTCCCCTAAGACATCGTGTATCAACAGGGGACACGCATGTATAAACGTGCCACATAGCTATCTGCACCCCATATAGAGTTAACGCTTCAATATGGCGGACAGGGAGTGGCTGGGAGCTGAGCCGCAGCCAATCTAGACGTGGCGATATCGGTACTCGCGATGTAAACAGACGGACGCCATTGCTTTTGATGACGTCACGTCTGTCCTCATTCCGAAAGTCTGGAGCTCGCTCATCACCATGATACAGCGGCGCAGGGCGGGACCTGATAACAGACAGGGTGGGTCCATCAGGACGCCATGGCTATCTCACCCAAAAATAGATTTTTCGCTTCGCTCAAAATCCGTTTTTTGGGCTCAAGCCATGGCGTCCTGATGGAAGAGTACCAGAGAATTAGTGTATCGTGGTAGACTTTTTCCCCTTTATAAGTGAGTGCTAAAACATTGAGCCGAGAGCATAGTGGTCTATACTAGAGCTACCGTGAGGCAGTTGCCTTCCTGCCCCCCTGGCATGGAAGTCCCCACGGGCTATGCTGAGATCAAAGTGGTCATGGGAAGGCTATTCATATAGGCTGAAGGAACAATGAGATCCATAAGATAAGTCAGAGCGATTTGGTAATCGCGTCGAAACAAACTTGAAGAAGTGGTGGTTGTACACTTCGTGCATGGAGTTGACTCATCTTCATAATTGAGTAAGTATTCGCTAAGGAAACTTACTTGCTCTATATAAATAAATGCCCGGAGTAAATCCTGGCATTTTCCTTAACCAAGAATAAAGGGTAATAAAAACTATGACAATTAGTATATTTCATAGTAAGAAAGGAGCAAGGGAGACGCACCAGTAATAAAATAGACATTTTATTATATAATTGCAGGTAAATCAATACATGTCATGCAATAATTAGTAAAAAACATTTACATTGATAAAAATGTACATAGTCATAAAGGCGTGCTCTTGAGTCTGAAAGGGAAGAATCAAGTATTAGTAGGCACTCGTTCTACGGAACGTTAGTCTTTATGTAACACACGTCATGCACGTGGCATGTAGCACTCATGTGGTAATCTACTATGACATTTCACCTGAGGTAAGAACAGTTAAAGAAAACACAAGGTGGTTTCTGCTTCACTACGTATCACTTCAGGGTCAACATAGGCACCCGACGAGTTAGAGTCCCTAATAACTCACTGTTCTAAGCAGAGTTCAGAGCAGGTTTCATAACACTACCTGCGGCTACCACAAAATGTTTCACTTCGTGCACTTGTTTCGCATAATGTTTAAAGAAAACACGCGAGGATTTCCAGCCTGTATAGTTCTTGAGGCTTTCGAAATCCATACTCTGAAAGAAATTCAGAGACGAAGCGACTTTCCTAGGATCATGACCAGCGGGTGTACTGTCTGGATCCGCTCTGCGAATGAAGTAGGTGATTTTTGCTCTCAATTGTTTCAGTGACAGGTCGCTGCCCGATGTTTCTCCTTTGAAGAGTTGGCCTCCACCAAAGTTTGAAGTTCTATGAAGATAGACCTTAAGGCTCTCTACTGGACATAGAGAGGCATCTTCCTTCAAGGGGCATATCCTCCACGGGCCCCATCGTTTGGTAGGTAATTCGTTCTTTGCGAGAAACGTCGGATCAGGGAAGAGGGAGAGGTCTCCTGAATCGTTGAAAACGATATGTCCCTCTTCTCTAGATAGTGCCACTATTTCGCTGACTCGGGCTCCCGAAGCTAGAGCGAAGAGAAATATAACTTTCTGAGTCAGGTCCTTGAGAGGGCATGAATCATTGTCCAAGTTGGAGGCAAAGTGGAGAACTTTGTCTAGAGACCAAGTGATTGGTCTCGGAGGAGGTGCCGGTCGTAAACGGGCACAGGCCTTCGGTAGTTTGTTGAAGATGTCGCTAGACAGATCTATTTGGAAGGCGTATGACAAAGGTCTAGTCAAGGCCGATTTGCAAGTAGAAATCGTGTTGGCTGCCAAGCCTTGTCCATGAAGGTGAATGAAGAAGGACATGCAAAAATCTATGGGGATTTTCGAGGGGTTCTTTGCCTTGACGAAGGAGACCCATTTCCTCCAAGACGATTCGTATTGCCTTCTCGTGGATTCGGTCTTGTATTCCTCGAGGAAGTCTAGACTCTTCTTCGAAATCCCAAACCTTTTCTTAGCGGCTAGGGTGAGAAAATCATGAGATGAAGGTCCTTGATTTTCGATGATGAAGCGAAGACAGTCGACTTCTGTATTTGCTGGAAGAGAACTGGGTCCGGGAGGGGGATCAGCGTTGGCTGCATCTCCAGGATCAAGGGGTACCAGTTGCTGCGGGGCCACTAGAGCTGCTGTCCTTTTGAAGGTTCTCAATTTGGAGAGGACTTTCAGCAGAAGATTGGTGGGAGGGAACAGGTAAATCTTGGCCCATCTGTTCCAATCCAAGGTCATGGCGTCCACCGCTTCCGCTTTGGGGTCCTCGTACGGGGCTACATATCGAGGAAGTTGATGGTTGTCGCTCGTTGCGAAGAGGTCGATCTGGAGTTCTGGGACTCTGTGAGAGATGAAGGAGAATGATCTTGCGTCTAGAGACCATTCCGACTCTATCGGGTTTGTCCGAGATAGAGCATCCGCTGTCACATTGCGGAATCCTTGTAGGTGAACTGCAGACAGGTGCCATTTCTTCCTTTCTGCCAGACGGAAGATTGTCAGGAGCACCTGATTTATCTTGGGCGATCTTGAGCCCTGGCGATTGAGACAACGCACTACCACAGAGCTGTCCAGGGTCAGGCGAATGTGTATCGACGGGGGCGGGGAGAGTTTCTTCAGCGTCAGAAGAACCGCCATGGCCTCCAAGATGTTGATGTGAAACGTCTTGAATAGGGGAGACCAAGTGCCTTGAGCCTGTTTTTGGTGGGAGTGACCTCCCCAACCCTCCAACGAAGCATCCGTATGGATGTTGAGAGATGGAGGTGGGTGTTGGAGAGGAAGGGACCTTTTTAGGGCCCTCGCTTCTGACCACGACTTTAGAAGAAGTCGAAGTCTGCTTGGGAGCCGTCTCTTGAGGTCTCTTCGAGCGATGGATGCGGAACGTCTCCAGACTCCCGCTGCATCCTTTAGCTGTGCACGGAGCACTGGGTTTGTGATCGAGGCGAACTGTAGAGAGCCTAGAACTTGTTCCTGCTGGCGTCTCGAGATCCGTTTGGATTTTAACAGTCGCTTGACAGACCCTGCTATTTCCTTCCTTTTCTTTGCTGGAATGGAAAGGCGGTGTGACTGAAGATTCCAGTGGATGCCTAACCATTGGAACTTCTGAGCTGGAGATAGACGAGACTTTTTCGCGTTTATCTGGAATCCCAGGTGTTCGAGAAACTGGGTAACTTTTCTGCAGGATTCTATACAATCCTCGGGCGAGGGCGCCCACACTAGCCAGTCGTCGAGGTAGGCCATCACCTGGACGTTTCGGATGCGGAGCTGTTGTACTACTGCGTCCGCTAGCTTTGTGAATATCCGAGGGGCATGGCCCGGAAGGCATAGCTTTTCCGTTGGAGTCGGAATCCTAGGTAGGAGGAAGCGTGATGGTTCATTGGTATGTGCCAGTATGCGTCCGCCAGGTCTATCGAGACCGTGAAAGACCCTCGAGGCAGGAGGGTTCTGATCTGCTGAAGAGTCAGCATCTTGAACTTGTTGTTCGATATGAATACGTTGAGGGGGGATAAGTCCAGAATGACTCTGTCTGTCTGAGTCTTTCTTGGGAACACAAAACAGTCTCCCTTGGAACCTTGTGGACTTCACCCTTCTTATCACCTTCTTGGTCAAGAGGTCTAGCACATATTCTTCCAGGAGGGGGGTTGAACGTTGGAAGAATTGCCGGAAGGTTGGGGGTGGTTGCGCCCAGCTCCAGCCCAGACCTTTCTTGATGATGCTGTGTGCCCAGGAGTCGAAGGTCCAGCGATCCTGGAAGTGGCGGAGTCTTCCTCCCACCAGAAGCACTTCATTTCTTCTGGGGTCCCGAGGACTTGCTGCCTCGGCCGCTAGCTCCCTGTCCTCCTCTGCCTCTGGAGGGCCGGCGAGAGGAATCTCTGCCGGAACCCCTGCCTGAGCTTCTACCCTTGGGACGAAAGGTAGTGGAGTGCTGCTCGAAGGCGGGGTTGAAGGCCGGTGATGAGGACAAAACCGGCTGTGGGACCAACTGAAAGGTCTGTGGCGGCTGAGCGGCCACTTGGGGAGTAGCGGGTGCCGGAAACTGACGTCTGTGCTGACGTTGCTGGGGTCTATGCTTCGACTGCTTCCTCTTAGGCTGAGGACCGTCATCCTGAGAGGGCTTTCTCTTCCTAGACATGCCCCATTTGTTGAGAAGGTTCCTGTTCTCAGATGCGGCCTTGTCTGTGATCTCTTTCACTAGATCAGACGGGAAGAGGTACTTGCCCCAGATGTTGGAGGCAATTAGTTTCCGGGGTTCGTGTCTGACAGTGGCACTGGAGAACACGAATTCTCTGCAGGCTCTACGAGCTCGCATGAAATGGTACAGATCCTTGACTAAGGTTGCCATATGAGATTTGGCAAGGACCATGTAATGGTCAGGGACTCTGGTGTCACCAGCCATTACGTCCATCTGGACCTGGAGAGTGAGAGATGCTGCCAGCCTCTCCTTCGTTTCCTGTTCCCTACGAAGGAGGTGTTCGTTTAGCTTGGGTCCGGATACGCCTCAAAGCGGGGGAAGAACTCCACTTCTTCCAGGGGTATGGAACCGATCTTATCGCTGACGAAGATCTTGTCATCAGCGATGACCATATGCTCGGCGAACCGCCACGGATTGTCGCTCGAGCATGCGGGGAGGTCCTTGATGGAGATTTTGCGAGATTCCTCGGAACCTCCCATCGACCGAATGATCTTGTGAGTTTCTTGGAGCTTCTGCTCCATCACGGATTCAATGAGCCGAATCATATCCTGTGCCGTAGGTAGAGGAGTCGTGGTGGAGGACGTAGACGGGAGAGACACTTCCGTCGGTGTAGGAGTAGGAGGGGGGATGGAGGGAGGGGCATCCTCCTTATCGGACTCGGTATATACTACCCGGTCCTCTTCTTCATCATCCTCCCCTTCACCCTGGGCCATAAGGGTTTTCTCGGTGTCCTCCGAGATCTCTGACATGTGTTCATCATGTTCTGAATCCAGGTGACAATCATTCATGGACTGAGCCATGACAGTATCAGGTTCCACTGTGATCTGGACGACGGGGATCTGTTCGACTGGGACCACTGAGTCTGGTGAGGCCTTTGGGAACAGCAAAGACCTCATTTCTTCTGTGGCTAGGTATGGTCCAGTGACGTTCTTTTGAAAGCCACGTACCCACTTGCGTAGGTTGTCCCGAGCAGTGTCCCGAATCTCCGCTGAGGGAGGCTCATAGAATGCTTTCTGTAGGCATTCTTGGCAGACCGAACAGGTGGTGGGGCCCCAGTACTTGAGATCCCCTCTCTTGTGAGCACAAGGGGCGTGTGTCCTACACGCCGTGTGTCCATAGAAGTGTGGACGACGGACCGCGCAGAAGTCGTGGTCACACTTGACGTACTCCTCCTGTAAAGGAAAGAGACGATGAGTATTGTAGAGTCATAATATGGCTCGTATATAAAGTTAATTATTAACAAGTTAATATTAACATAAGTTAATTGTGATGCACAGAAGGGTGGGTGAAAGGAGATAGACGCATGCCTCGTGTAACCCGCCCGGCTGGTTGCCGTAGCATCAGACAGTCCCAGGTGGCCGTAGGCCTCCATGGAAGGTGTCTTGATAATGGGAATTCCATTTAGAATTACCATATTATAGACTAGGCTTGAAATCTTATCAAGAAAGTCTGGGGATCATGAGATCCTAGTAAGGTTCCGGCAACCAGACGTGCCAATTACACGTAGCGTGCTGGAAAGATGAAACACGCAAGAAGACCGAGTGAAAACTGAACAAAATGTACGATTCCGTACCAGTTTGTCTGCGTTAACAAGCCGTCTAGGTGCGGTTTTTAGGAGCTATCGCTAGTAAAGATAGCTGAGAGAAGGGGTGCAAGGCATCTTGCCGCCTCCGGACGGGTCCGGCATACCCCCGGCACGCCGGAAGCCGCTCGAGCAGAGTTTCTGGCATTCAAGAATGATCATTCTATGGTCAAAAGAAGCCAGGGTGGCGGCAGCCGGTAGCGGCGGCCGCCGGCAAGGAGCGGCGGTTCCGGCAGCCGGAGGCAGTCGGAGGGTGACAGGGTTAAGGATAAAGGAGCATAGCCGGGGCCGGGGGCCGGCTGCTAGTGCCGGCACTCCGGGAGGGGTCGGCAGTGTGCCGAGGCTATGAGGGAATGGAGAGGCCACGGCGGTAAGCCGGCGGCCGGCGGCGATCCCCCGGCACTCGGGGGAAGGCGGCAAGGATAAGGAAGTCACCCGTAGCGGCGGTAATGCCGGGGTAGAGGCGGCAAGGGACAAGCACCAAAGATGGAGGTGGGATGGCAAGGCTGTACTAGCCTAGTCAAGACACCTCTGGAAAAGGTACCACCATGATAGAGGTGAATCTATCATCCTAAGCAGGGGCCGCAATGGCCGGGGGCTAAGGCAGTCCAAGAGAGGACAGGGTGTACCCAAAGAAGGGGTGGAGACTCTTCATGTCGACCAAATGATAACTGACTCCATAGCACTATGGAGGGTCTATGTATCAGAGCGGACAACACTGGGAGCACCACGGGGTCCAGCACTCCAGCCTAGGGTGGAGTGTAGGACAGGGGACATATGAAGCCTAACCTACTGGTAGGTTAGGCTAGGCAAGAGATAGGTTGGGGGGGGGGAAAGGGTCTTCTTATAAGAAAGGATGGGTTATGCACCAGAGCGGCCACCTAGGAAGGGAGATGCTCACCCTAACCTATAGTAGGTGGACCAACTGAAAAACGGTGCACGCGTATATTTCAGCAAGGTACATAAACCAGCCCTCCCAACCTAACCTGGATTAGGGTTGTTAGACCCTAATCAAGGAAGGGAGAAGACGTATCGCAAGGAAAAGGTCAAGGACCGATTCAGCTTAAAGGAGGTGATCCTACCTTTAAGGTCCGCAACACTAAGGGAGGGGTCATTCCCTTAGGTGGGGAGGCGATACAGTACTCTGAGGAGTCTTGTCCTATCACATGTAATAGGATACAAGATTACCAGAGGGAAGCCCTAGGGCTAGGGATGAAGAGAGCATATAGGGGTCCTATCATAAGGTTAGGTTAGCAAGGCACTCAAGATAACCTACCTGCTATATGGTCCCTGAAGGCGAAAAACACTTGCATCACTGTCAATGGTATTGTAAAATAATGCCAAAATCTTCATAACTAACACTAGGATCACTGAAATATCATGCATTAACACTGGTATAGGCTCACTGGCCTAGGGGCTAATCAAAGCCTACTGGTATGGGGTCAGCGAAGACCCTAACTAATGCGTCAAAAACACGATATAAAGTTCCTAGCTATGAAGACTAAATAACTAATAGCGCTGATTAGTAATTTATATACCGGTAAGGCTGTTGCGGCTAACTAAATAAGGCATGCAAGCAACAGCAGCGTCATAAAATGGCGCTGACCGGTCTGGCAAAGCTCTGCCACAATTATGCAAATATCTCGAAAAGTAAGATTTACTTTAAGGCCAGAGCTTATTTAAACAATACCTAAACCTTTGTACTCAACTTTCCAGAAGAAGGTGAAGCTGAAGGTTGAGACATAGTGAGGATGCAAGTAGATAAAGTCGCACAAAGGGAAAAATACGTCCAAGCGAGCGAGCTACTAGCAAAGGAATGGGCCAATGGGGACAGACGTGACGCAGTGTTGCCGTTTTGTCAAGAAGGAAATCCCACAAATGGGACCCAAAAACCCCACAGATTCCCACAAAGTATTCTCAGGCTCCCACAAAATATCCCATGAATAATTGTTTTTTTTTCAAATTTACTGTAAATTCGATTTCCCTTGAACACATCATTCAGTGATAGGAAATCTAAGTGCTCTATATTTTCAAAAGATATATAGATAAGATAAGTTTTGGAATTCCCCGCTTTATTTTGAAAATATACAGTAGGCCTACTGGCTAACAAGGGCTATAGGGTGCCACAATTACAATTATCCTTGGATAAAACAGCAACAAAGATATTCCTTAGAAATTGAGACAATAAGAATTAACATGTGCACGAAGAAAAGCAATAATCAATAATAGCTAGAAAGCCTAAACACAACAAATTGACATCAGTATTCCTCTTCGTCCTCATCTGCTAAAACCAGCAAATCACTGTTACATTCCTCGTATTCAATTACATCCTTAGCCATAAAATTTTTTACCATATCAATAGGTGGCTCATAAGTTATACAAGTGTCATTTTGAAGCTTTAGGCCATACCTTATTTGCAAAATTGCCTCTACGTTCCATACAACCAGGTGGTTCCTCAACTTATTGTGTACTACGTTCATTTGAGAAAATATCCTCTCGACCGAGGCATTAGAGAATGGCAGTGAAAGAAGTGCCAAGTCCAAGGATGAAATATTAGGAAATCTTTTCTGGCCTATTGAATTGCTCTTTTCGTTAATTAATGCCCAGAATGAAAAAAAACTCTTTCATGCAATCTTGAGGCCATTCTCTGAACCATAAAGCCTGCCATTCATTCTCAACTTGGTCTATATCATTAAAAGTTGACCTATTCTTTGCAGCTAATGGGGATATGTTATCTTTGCTCTGAGAGGTAGCATGTTTAGGGTGCAGTTTTCCCAACATTAATAAGTTCTGCATTGTTCTTTAACATGCGTAATTTGAGTTTCTTTAAGAATACATTTTAATGCAGCTGTTCTAAACTCAAATCCAAAATTAATAAAAGACACCGGCATCATATAATCTAAAATTTTAGCCCAGGAAGTTGTTCAACTGGACACTTTGCAAGATGAGTAGGCTCTAGTATCTACAATTATTTGCATTATATTTCTATACATGATCAATAGATCTTGAGTTAATATCGTAACATCAGCCCTTTTAGCTTGGAACAGCTTATTTACCCCGACTAATTCCTTCAACACCTTCCTAACAAACAGGAAATATAGTTCATTATGAGGGTCTTTATAAGCATCTCTCAATACTTTCGCCATGTGACAACGTTCTGTAGATGCTACTATCTGAAAATGAAGCCTCAGTGCATCCCATTGGTCAATAATAACACTCATAGCCTCTAACCGCGCTAACCAACGAGTTGCTGACATCCCTGGTATCTTTTTTGGTTTTTTACTCTCGAGAGTCTGGTATATTTCATTTCTGAATACGTTTAGGACTATTTGAAAACCAATTATGTGACTCACAAATAATGAACTCTAACGCTGTTGGAAGCACTTCAGAGGCTTTGCTGGCAGCAAATGTAGAGAGTGACAGATACACTTAAATACAGTCAAGTCAGGGTTGTCATTTTTCAGCAGGGTTACAAGGGAATGGTGAGAGCCTATTATCAAGCTGGCACCATCACATCCTATGCCTGCCATTTTCTTAAACTGCAATCTATCCTCCTCCAAACATTTCTCACAGTTGCATTAAGTGTGTTTGCTGAGCAGTCTTACAATGGAACCAATCGATAGAATGTATCTACCACTACTTTTTGTTTTACTCTGAAATAGCGAATACTAAGTGATAGACACGAAATGTTGGCTTCATTCGTGCTTTCATCAAGCTGAAATTACTTTCTCCAATATAATTTCTCAGGTATTTAGCAAAGCTGGGTGCAATAACATTTCTTTGTAACCTACCACATTTTGTTCTGTGCAACTTTAAACCTTGAAGACATACAGATTTTTTGTCTAAATGTGGCAGTAATTCTCCCAAATGATCTATCGAGAAGTTAGAAGAATGCTCTGTAATATATATGCAACTTTCAGTTCGGCAACTCTCGTAGGATCTTGAACTTGTGGGACCATGGACTGAGCTATGGAAGGTTGCTGAATAGTAGAGCGAGCCTTTACTATTTCAGAATGCTTTCCACTTTCCTTGTGACCAACAATAGACTTGATATGTGCTTGGAAGACAGAGCCAGTACAAACCTTGCAGCGAGCTTTTGTTGAATCCCCTTCTACAGACTGTATATATATATATATATATATATATATATATATATATATATATATATATATATATATATATATATATATGGGGAACGGGAAAGAAGATAATATTTCTGTCGACGTATCATTCGTATTATCATGGAATAAGTGGTCATACGCACCAAAAGGAGAATCAGACAAAAATAAATAAGTAGTATAAGATTATTAAATATAACTTTCTCATGGTAGTAACATAATTCCAATCTATAATTCCATACCCAAAATGAATTTTTTTTTGGAAATATATTTTACATTTGCTAATATTATTGGAAATTAAATTTATTAAATTATTTATTAGTCCACAAATAATCCCACAAAAAATTCTTACCCCACAACTACTCCCTAGAAGCCTCATTTCCTCCCCAGATTTAGGGAGTAATCCCATGAAACGGCAACACTGACGTGACGTCATCAAAAGCAATGGCGTCCGTCTGTTTACATCGCGAGTACCGATATCGCCACGTCTAGATTGGCTGCGGCTCAGCTCCCAGCCACTCCCTGTCCGCCATATTGAAGCGTTAACTCTATATGGGGTGCAGATAGCTATGTGGCACGTTTATACATGCGTGTCCCCTGTTGATACACGATGTCTTAAGGGGAAACCCTTAGGATACTCGCTCCAGAAGTTAGAATTCTGTGATAACCTGTGGTTTAATTCTCTGGGAAAATCCTAGTAGTGATTACCCAAGGAAGCTACCAAAAAGGATCCTTCCATCAGGACGCCATGGCTTGAGCCCAAATATATATATATATATATATATATATATATATATATATATATATATATATATATATATATATATATATATATGCTGTATATTCAATTTCCTAATAATTTGTCAAACTTACCGTGGATTATTTAATTCATCAAAATAGTTTCTCCGTAAGGAAGGGTGAGGGAGAAATGGCCTAGGAGGGGGGGGGGGAGAGATATCTTAGGGTTGAAATTGTCCCTGGGGGAATTACAGCCCGGGCTGCTTTTCCCGGGGGGGGGGGGGGGAATCATTCCTAGGCTAATGTTCCTGGGGGGAATTTCAGTCAGGGGGGAAAAATTTCCTGCTACACCGGGTATTGGCTAGCCACTGCATCTATTCTGATCTCTTTTTCCTCTCTATCTATATTGCAATATTTCCTACTCTTATAGTAATATTCTAGATTATAACTTCAAGTCTTACCTTTGAAAAGGGATACGTTCAATGTCTTCTCAAACAAAACATCTTTAAGGGAAGGGAATTATGCACCATATCAGTTCAGTTCAGTTGTTGGGCTAGGGGATTCGTCTTTCCATCGGCACCTCCTTGGTTTTCTTCTTTGTTCTAATTCGTTTATTTTCTTCTCTCTTTTTTCCACATCTGATAAACATATAATTTTCTTCTCTCTATTCCTTCTTTCTTAAACAACACATTTCCTATTATCTTCTTTTCTTCTTCGTACGGCTGCTGTAATTCTATTATTTTCCTTCTCTCGTTGCTGAGGTCTGGATAGTCAAGAATGAAATGGGCCAAGAGCTCTTCAGTTACTGCCCCACTTAGCTACATTCTACCCTCCCTCCTACTTCATGTCTTTTCCTATCATTTAATTTTAAACAGTTGGTCCTAGCTCTATACATAATAACAGAATCAGGTTTGTTGTCATAAAACATTTCTTCTCCTATTTGACATTTTTCTTGTTTGTATATTTCTAAACTATTTTTCTCTTTTATCTCATCCCTCCACTTTTTACCATCTAGCCTACTTCTCTGATCTTGGCCTTGAGCTCTTCTCTTCCCATTCTCCTAAAGGTTCTATCGTTCATATCCATACCCTTCATCCTTTTCCCAGTCTCTTTCATCCACCCGTTATTTTCCTTTTCTTTCATTTTTTTCCAGAATCTTCTTCAACAAATCATTTCTCCCCTCTTCTATCCCTTTCCCAAATTTTAGCCTTCCTCCTGCTATCTTAGTTTTCATTTCGGACATTCCTATTTCTCCCCGTAGTGTTACTACTGCTGCATATGGTGGTGCTCCCAAAATTTTTCTTCCTACTCCGTTTTCAATTTGTTGTAATCTTTTTATTTCACTGTCTATGTTTATTACTGCTGTGCCATTTAGTATTCCCGGTAAGGCTACATTTTTTCAATAAGTTTTTCTTATTAATATTTTGTGGCAGCTTTTCGCAATAATTGAGTAGGTTAAGTGGCTAGCTTTTCTGTCTTTTCCATCATTTCCTTCTTTTGTTTTTTAAACATATTTCTTTTCCCTTCTATCTCTATTCCTAAGTATTTTATGCTGTCTGTTACTTTAATACCCTCTATTTCTTCCGGGTTTTCTTTCATATTATATATAAGTAAATGACTTATTTTTGTTTATTTCTAACCTACATTCTTTACATACTTCTACTAATATTCTTATGTTTGTTTCAGCATCTATATTTTTTGCTACAATTAGGCCGTCATCTGAAAAGAACAGTGCCCTAATCTTTATTATTTCGTTTTCAAAGCTTTTTCATTTTCTTTCTAATTAATTTATTATTTTATATTCTCATCCCGCTTTTCCTTGTTTACTCTAATGCCTGTAGGGCAAAAGAAAAAAAAATATGAGAAGCACGCTAGACCACGTATCCGATATATATAGAGAAAAACATAAGAAGGGAATGGCAATACTGTTACATGCATTCGTTGATGAAATTGTATTTTTTTTTTTACAAGACCACGCTCTCCATTTACTCCCAAATTATGCAATCCTGCAGCTCTCTTGTACAGTAATTAGGAGGTTCTTTAAATGCTGGGAAAGCAAAAATTGTCAATTCATGTCGAGCAAGGTGAGAGGGGTTATAAAAAATCTAGCTTGCTTTCCTCACCAAACGACCTGGTTTGCCAGGTTTTCTAACCGAGAAAGGCCAACTTCTAATCAACCCATTATTAGAAAAAAAGGCAAAAAAAAAAAAATGAAATGAAAAATACAGTCTTTAAGGCCCACTTTTTTCATAATGTTACTAAAGGCTAACCAATTTCAAAAAGGCCAAACTTGAGGTTTTTTGGCCTGAAAAAAAGGTCAACCTGGCAAGCCTGAGTTAACCTCGTAAACATATTCAACCAAGCAGAATTCGTGATACCAGCGTACATAAACAGAAGTTCGTGATGCCAGCGTACATTTGATATATATTCTAAATATATGCTAAATTAAAAATGGATTAATGACTCAAAAGTGTCCATAAAATATGCGATTTACAAATAGTGACACTTTTGAGTAATCACTCAATTTTCAATTTAGCATATTTTGAATATACAGTATATCAAATGAATGCTGGCATTGCGAACTTCTGTTTTTGTACGCTGGCATCACGAATTCTGTTTTGTTGACTATGTTGACGATGTCAGTTCCAGGTCGTTTAGGGAGGAAACCGAGCTAGTTTTCTTTTTTTTAGAGCCCCTCCCCCCTTCCTCAACGTATCTTGCCATTTTTTGCTTTCCCGGCATTTAAAGAACCTCCTAATTTCTATATAAGAAGAGGAGAGCTGCAGGACTACATAATTTGGGAGTAAATGGAGAGTATGGTCTTGTAAACAAATACCGATGAAATAAATTCTTTAAAAGATTTTTGTAATCAATGTTACTAAGAACAAGGACAATTTCAAAGATAATGGAGTCAGATGATTAATCAATTTCTGAAAAAAATACTAATAGGATAACATTTTTCCATTGCACCAGATCACAGCGATATATAGTAGGGTGAGGCAATTTTTGACACCTTTTTAGTAACCTTTGTACAAAATCTATATTAATAATTTATGACCAAATACCAAACATGTTTTCAAGAGAGGGAGGTCTCATCTATAAAAATGGCTTGTTTCATAATCATCAAAGAATTAGAAATTCTCGTATTACAGTAATAAAAAAAAAAAAAATATCTCAGAGGCGAGGCAATTTAGGACACGTCTGTATCTCCGTTAAGCGCCAACACTCAGTTGGGCAAACTATGACAATTTGTGGTCCCTATCAATATAAATATGCTAGAAAAAAAATTATAGACTTACATAGATTTTTGTGTCCGTAATCCAAGATTGTCCAATTTTGCCTCGCCAAGAAAAAAGTGAGAAGTTTGCCTGACCAATTTTGCCTGACCATGGTTTTGAAAACTGTCCAATTTTGCCTTACTATATGAATATGTAAATCAAACTTTGTGTTTGAGCACACAAATATAATTTTATGTATAAATATGCATATATGTAATCATAAAAATTCAAAATAAGACATAAGGGGTGCAATAAAAATGGTGTCTGCCCAAGGTGACACCCTAAAAGTGAGTGACACCCTGAGAGTTACATTAAAAAAAAAAAAGTTTCTTTCTAGCTCGGTGGTTATGATATGATTTTCAAAAAGTTATTTAATACTGGGGAGACACTTGAAGCTGTTGATACTCAGGGGGTGAAACCTTCAAAAAGATTGACCAAAACATGATAACATCGTCGAGAGGGGTGTCAACCCAAATGCTAGAAACATCTAATAAAAACTCTACTATATACATTGTTCCTATGATAATTCACATATCCAAATGAAAATTTCAGGAATTGAAATAGAATATATTTTCACTGTTCCTGCTAATTTCCATGTTGATAACTGTCATGTTGCCTTTTTGATATGGTGTTAAATGGAGCAACATTAGAGTGAACAGCATGATAGATACATCAAGGAGGGGCAAAGCTGATCCCATAAACAATATTCGTCCTAAGTTGTACCTATCCATTTTATTCTTATCATTGTTACCTCATACTATGAACGAGCCATCAAAGAGATACTTTTACCTACAAATGAAAGGGATACAATCGAAGATTTAAGAAAAAAAGATGAAATGAAGAAAAATAAAAGGAAAAACACAAAGAGAGATAGAAACATGACAAATCATAGAAATACAAAGCAACCAAATATCTCTCGATTCTTTAAGAAAAAATGTCTGCAAACACTAACGTAAATACAAAAAAATCTAAATTGACCAGGGTAATAAATAGTGATAATTGAACTGCTAGGATAGTCCCGATAGTGAATGATAAGGATTTATTTATACCTAAAAAAAAAGAAATAAAAAAGAAATTCAAATTATTTTGGAAGATATTAAGGATCGTCCATTATTTTGCATTGGTAGAGGAACAAAAGGGTTTTTAGAGGAAGAAGGAGGCTAAGTGACTCGCCTTGAGCTAGATGCTTGAAGCCACTGCCCACGTATCATCATCATCATCTCCCACGCCTATTGACGCAAAGGGCCTCAATTAGATTTCGCTAGTCGTCTCTATCTTCAGCTTTTAATTCAATACTTCTCCAATCACAATATCATACTTCATGCTTTATAGTCCTGAGTCTTCCAACTCTTCTAGTGCCTCATGGAGGCCAGTTTAAAGTTTGGTGAACTAATGTCTCTTATGGAGAACAAAGAGCATCCCCAAACCATCTCCATCTACCCCTCACCATGATCTCATCCACATGTGGCGCTCGAGTAATCTCTCTTAGTTTCATTTCTAATCCTGTCCTGTTATTTAACACCCAATATTCTTCTGAGGGCTTTGTTCTCAAATCTACAAAATGAGTGTCATTAATATACCAAGATTCACGACCATACAGTAACACTGATATATAGCCTGATTATTATATGCAATTTTAGGCGACTTGATTTCCAAATTTGACTTAATCTAGCCATCCTCTGATTTGTTTTTTTCAATCTTTCATTAAACTCAAATTCTAAAGCTCCTATATTAGATATCATAGTTCCTAAATATTTAGATAATTCTACCTTCCATTGCATATTCCGTTCTCATCATCTGTCTTTCTTCTATTTATCTCGAGCCCAACCTCATGTGATTTTTCATGCATTTTGGTAAGCAAGCTCTCCAAGCCCTGTGGTGTTTTGCTAATTAGGACAGCGTCATCAGCATACTCTAGGTCTCCTAATTTTCTGTTACTAATCCAGTCCAATCCTTCTCCACCATCTCCAACCGATCTATGTATTACAAAATCTATGAGGAGGATACACAACATTGGTAACAACACATTCCCTTAGAGTATTCCACTTTTCACTGGAAATTCGTTTGATAAGACACCACTAACATTAACTTTGCATTTGCTATGCTTATGAACAGACAATTAAATTTACATATTTGAGAGGAACTCCATAATGTCGCAGGACTCTCCACAAAATTTGCCAGAGCACATAATCAAAAGCTTTTTCATAGCCCACATATACCATCAAAAGTGGAATTCTATATTCTACATATTACTGTACCACATGTCTTAAATGAAAATTTGGTCAGTACAACTTCTACCTTTTCTAAATTCTGCTTGTTCATCTCCCAACTTTTCATCAATCTTTCTCTCTAGTCTCTTTAGAATGAGCATTCTATATATTTTCATGACAGCTGACGTAAGTGTGATGCCTCTGTAATGATTGCAATCAGTCAGATCTTTTTTGTCATTTTCACCAGCATTCCTAGCTCCCATACATAAGGCTTTGCCTCTTCATGCCACATTCTACAAAATAATCTTGTAGGTAATCTAGGAGTCCCTTCATTTTCAGGCAATATCATCTCAGCAGTTATTCCTTTGTATCCAGGGGCTTTCCATCTTTTGAGTTTTTTTTTTTTTTAAGAATAGCTTCGACTTCAAACACACCTGATTCATTCCTGGGCACATCAAGGTCTTCATCAGTTTCAGGTATATCAACCAAATTATTCCCTTCGTATTTCCTATTCATGACCCCACTAAAGTGTTCAATCCAACATTACTTTTCTTCATGTTCTTTTGTTATAACAGATTCATCTTTCTTTTTGATGGGTATATGCTTCTTTTTCCCCGTAGAGATTTCATTAATAATTCCAAGAGCAATTCCTACAACAAAGCCACTCCCTAAATTCATAGCTTTGTCAGCCTCATCTGCTTTTCTGTCTAAATATTCTCTCCAATCATTCCTGATATTTCTTTTGACCTCACTATCAATACTGAAACACTTGGCATGCTCTACCTTGTAATTTTCATTACTTCCTCGAAAACTTTAAGAAATCAATTTCTGTCTTTGTCTTCTTTTTATAGTATCCCAAGTATCATTTGATATCCATGTTTTTCTCATTGTAACTGCATGTCCCAAAACTTCGTCTCTTAAAGTCTCTTAAGACTGTAAATCGATTCCTACATTCAGTTACAAAGATTTCTGTACTCATCCTCTAGAAGCTTAGTTGTATCAAACTTAGGTATTCTATCTACATTTATGTTGGGTTCTTTCAGTTTTAATATTTGTGTGGCAATGGGGAGCTGGTGATCACTAGCAATAACTGCACCTCTATATCTTGTTACATTTCCCAGAGTCCTCCTTTTCTCTTTATCAATGGCTATGTGATCTATTTGATATTTGTAATTGCCACATGGTGAAGTCCTTGTATATTTGTGGATCTCCTTGTGCTGGAAAAGAGTACCTCCAGTAACAAGATTGTTTGTTGAACAATAACTTATAAAATGTGCCCCATTTTCATTTGCAACTTCGCCAAGAATATCAACACCCATCACATTTTCTATCCCCTGATTATTCCTTCCAACTGTAGCATTGAAGTCATTAATCACAATTTTCATATCTCTCTAGGTTCTCACCTATCATACTCTGCAATTCTTCACAGTATTCATCTTTCCATTCTTCAGGGGAATCATTTCATTCACCTTGGAAGATGGAATCTTCGGGATCTTGAACCCTTCTGTGAAGCCTCTTCCCTTTTTGCCCGGCGGGAATGCTGTCATGCGTTTGCGGGGAGGGGAACAGGGCAATTTTAACCTGTCAAAAATTTTTAATTTTTTTTGCACGAGTGCGAAGGAGAGTACAGGAGCGTTGGCGCACAGGATGCTGCTGGTGCTCAGTGTCTGCTGAAGCACAGTTTTTGGTGAACGCGCAGAAAAGCGCTGGCGCGCAGGAACCCAATGCGTAGGGTGAATATACAAAGAATAGGCCAGACTATTTAGCCTCTATTTTGAGGTACCTTACCTCTAGCATTAGAGGCTCTTTGACATTTTATTTTGAGGTGCCATACTCCCAACATCAGAGGATATTTAAGCTCTATTTTGAGGTGCCATACCTTTAGTATTAAGGGCTCTATGACCTCTATTTTGAGGTACTATAATCTTAGCATTATATGTTCTTTGATCTCTAATTTGAAGTGCTTTACCTCTAGCATTAAAGGCTCTTTGACCTCTATTTTGAGGCTCCTTACTTTTAGCATTAGAGGGTCTTTGACCTCCATTTTGAGGCTCCTTACTTTTAGCATTAGAGGGTCTTTAACCTCTATTTTGAGGCTCCTAACTTTGAGCATTAGAGGGATTTTTATCTTTATTTTGAGGCTCGTTACGTTTAGCATTAGAGGCTCTTTGACCTCTATTTTGAGACTGCTCACTTTTAGCATTAGAGTCTCTTTGACCTCTATTTTGAGGCTCCTTACTTTTAGTATTAGAGGGTCTTTGATCTCCATTTTGAGGCTTCTTACGTTTAGCATTAGAGGGTCTTTGACCTCTATTTTGAGGCTCCTTACGTTTAGCATTAGAGGCTCTTTGAACTCTATTTTGAGACTGCTCACTTTCAGCATTAGAGTCTCTTTGACATCTTTTTTTTTTTGAGGCTCCTTACTTTTAGCATTAGAGGGTCTTTGACCTCTATTTTGAGTCTCCTTACTTTTAGCATTTGAGGGTCTTTGACCTCTGTTTTGAGGCTCCTTACATTTAGCATTAGAGGGTCTTTGACCTCTATTTTGAGGCTCCTTACTTTTAGCATTAGAGGGTCTTTGACCTCTATTTTGAGGCTCCTTACGTTTAACATTAGAGGGTATTTGACCTCTGTTTTGAGGCTCCTTACTTTTAGCATTAGAGGCTCTTTGAACTCTATTTTGAGGCTCCTTAGTTTAGCATTGGAGGGTCTTTGACCTCTATTTTGAGGCTCCTTACTTTGAGCATTAAAGGCTCTTTGACCTCTATTTTGAGGCTCCTTAGTTTAGCATTAGAGGGTCTTTGACCTCTATTTTGAGGCTCCTTACTTTTAGCATTAAAGGCTCTTTGACCTCTATTTTGAGGCTCCTTGGTTTAGCATTAGTGGGTCTTTGACCTCTATTTTGAGTCTCCTTACTTTTAGCATTAAAGGCTCTTTGTCCTCTATTTTGAGGGTCCATAGTTTAGCATTAGAGGGTCTTTGACCTCTATTTTGAGGCTCCTTACTTTTAGCATTAGAGGCTCTTTGACCTCTATTTTAAGACTGCTCACTTTTAGCATTAGAGTCTCTTTGACACCTTTTTTTGAGGCTCCTTACTTTTAGCATTCGAGGGTCTTTGACCTCTATTTTGAGGCTCCTTACTTTTAGCATTTGAGGGACTTTGACCTCTATTTTGAGGCTCCTTACTTTTAGCATTAGAGGGTCTTTGACCTCTGTTTTGAGGCTCCTTACTTTTAGCATTAGAGGGTCTTTGACCTCTATTTTGAGGCTCCTTACTTTTAGCATTAAAGGCTCTTTGACCTCTATTTTAAGAATGCTCAATTTTAGCATTAGAGTCTCTTTGACCTCTATTTTGAGGCTCCTTACTTTTAGTATTAGAGGCTCTTTGGCCTCTTATTTTAAGGGTCCTTACTTTTAGTATTAGAGGCTCTTTGACCTTTATTTTGAGGCTCCTTACTTTTAGCATTAGAGGCTCTTTGACCTCTATTTTGAGGCTCCTTACTTTTAGCATTAGAGGCTCTTTGACCTCTATATAGAGGCTCCTTACTTTTAGCATTAGAGGGTCTTTGACCTCTATTTTGAGGCTTCTTATGTTTAACATTAGAAGCTCTTTGATCTCTATTTTGAGGCACCTTACTTTTAACACTAGAGGCTCTTTGACCTCTATTTTGAGGCTCCTTACTTTGAGCATTAGAGGCTCTTTGACCTCTATTTTGAGGCTCCTTACTTCTAGCATTAGAGGCTCTTTGACCTCTATTTTAAGACTGCTCACTTTCAGCATTAGAGTTTCTTTGACATCTTTTTTTTTGAGGCTCCTTACTTTTAGCATTAAAGGGTCTTTGACCTCTATTTTGAGGTTCCTTACTTTTAGAATTTGAGGGTCTTTGACCTCTATTTTGAGGCTCCTTACGTTTAGCATTAGAGGGTCTTTGACCTCTGTTTTGAGGCTCCTTACTTTTAGCATTAGAGGGTCTTTGACCTCTATTTTGAGGCTCCTTACTTTTAGCATTAGAGGGTCTTTGACCTCTATTTTGAGGCTCCTTACGTTTAACATTAGAGGGCATTTGACCTCTGTTTTGAGGCTCCTTACTTTTAGCATTAAAGGCTCTTTGAACTCTATTTTGAGGCTCCTTAGTTTAGCATTAGAGGGTCTTTTACCTCTATTTTGAGGCTCCTTACTTTTAGCATTAAAGGCTCTTTGACCTCTATTTTGAGGGTCCTTAGTTTAGCATTAGAGGGTCTTTGACCTCTATTTTGAGACTCCTTACTTTTAGCATTAAAGGCTCTTTGACCTCTATTTTGAGGGTCCTTAGTTTAGCATTAGAGGGTCTTTGACCTCTATTTTGAGGCTCCTTACTTTAATCATTAAAGACTGTTTGACCCCTATTTTAAGACTGCTCACTTTTAGCATTAGAGTCTCTTTGATATCTTTTTTTGAGGGTACTTAATTTTAGCATTAGAGGGTCTTTGACTTCTATTTTGAGGCTTCTTACTATTAGCATTTGAGGGCCTTTGACCTCTATTTTGAGGCTCCTTACGTTTAGCATTAGAGGGTCTTTGACCTCAATTTTGAGGCTCCTTACTTTTAGCATTAGAGGGTCTTCGACCTCAATTTTGAGGCTCCTTACTTTTAGCATTAAAGGCTCTTTGACCTCTATTTTAAGACTGCTCACTTTTAGCATTAGAGTCTCTTTGACCTCTATTTTGAGGCTCCTTACTTTTAGTATTAGAGGCTCTTTGGCCTCTTATTTTAAGGGTCCTTACTTTTAGTATTGGAGGCTCTTTGACCTCTATTTTGAGGCTCCTTACTTTTAGCATTAGAGGCTCTTTGACCTCTCTTTTGAGCTCCTTACTTTTAGCATTAGAGGCTCTTTGACATCTATTTTGAGGCTCCTTACTTTTAGCATTAAAGGGTCTTTGACCTCTATTTTGAGGCTTCTTATGTTTAGCATTAGAGGCTCTTTGATCTCTATTTTGAGGCTCCTTACTTTTAGGATTAGAGGCTCTTTGACCTCTATTTTGAGGCTCCTTACTTTGAGCATTAGTGGCTCTTTGACCTTTATTTTGAGGCTTCTTATGTTTAGCATTAGAGGCTCTTTGACCTCTATTTTGAGGCTCCTTACTTTTAACGTTAGAGGCTCTTTGACCTCTATTTTGAGGCTCCTTACTTTGAGCATTAGAGGCTCTTTGACCTCTATTTTGAGGCTCCTTACTTTTAGCATTAGATGGTCTTTGACCTCTATTTTGAGGCTCCTTGCATTTAGCATTAGATGGTCTTTGACCTCTGTTTTGATGTTCCTTACTTTTAGCATTAGAGGCTCTTTGACCTCTATTTTAAGGCCCCTTAGGTTTAGTATTAGAGGGTATTTGACCTCTATTTTGAGGCTCCTTACTTTTAGCATTAGAGGCTCTTTGACCTCTATTTTGAGGCTGCTCACTCCTAGCATTAGAGTCTCTTTGACCTCGGTTTTGAGGCTCCTTACATTTAATATTAGAGGCTCTTTGACCTATTTTGAGGCTCCTTACTTTTAGCTCTTTAACCTCTATTTTGAGGCTCCCTACTTTCAGCATTAAAGGGTCTTTCACCTCGATTTTGAGGGGCAGTATCTCCTGCATTAGAGGCTCTTTGACCTCTATTTTGAGGCTCCTTACTTTTAGCACTAGAGGCTCTTTGACCTCTATTTTGAGGCTCCTTACTTTTAGCATTAGAGGCTCTTTGACCTCTATTTTGAGGCTCCTTACTTTTAGTATTAGAGGCTCTTTGACCTCTATTTTGAGGCTCCTTACTTTTAGCATTAGAGGCTCTTTGACCTCTATTTTGAGGCTCCTTACTTTTAGCATTAGAGGGTCTTTGACCTCTATTTTGGGGCTTCTTATGTTTAGCATTAGAAGCTCCTTGATTTCTATTTTGAGGCTCCTTACTTTTAGCATTAGAGGCTCTTTGACCTCTATTTTGAGGCTCCTTACTTTTAGCATTAGAGGGTCTTTGACCTCTATTTTGAGGCTTCTTATGTTTTGCATTAGAGGCTCTTTGATCCCTATTTTGAGGCTCCTTACTTTTAGCATTAGAGGCTCTTTGACCTCTATTTTGAGGCTCCTTACTTTTAGCATTAGAGGCTCTTTGACCTCTATTCTGAGGCTCCTTACTTTGAGCATTAGAGGGTCTTTTATCTCTATTTTGAGGCTTCTTACTTTTAGCATTAGAGGTGCTTTGACCTCTATTTTAAGGTTCCTTACTTTTAGTATTAGAGGCTCTTCCACCTCTATTTTTAGGCTCCATACTTTAAGCATTATAGGCTCTTTGACCTCTATTTTGAGGCTTCTTACGTTCAGCATTAGAGGCTCTTTGATCTCTATTTTCAGGCTTCTTATGTTTAGCATTATTAGGCTCCTTGACTTCTATTTTGAGGCTTCTTATGTTTAGCATTAGAGGCTCTTTGATCTCTATTTTGAAACTCCTTACTTTTAACATTAGAGGCTCTTTGACCTCTATTTTGAGGCTCCTTACTTTGAGCATTAGAGGCTCTTTGACCTCTATTTTGAGGTTCCTTACTTTTAGCATTAGAGGGTCTTTAACCTCTATTTTGAGGCTCCTAACTTTGAGCATTAGAGGGATTGTTACCTTTATTTTGAGGCTCGTTACGTTTAGCATTAGAGTCTCTTTGACCTCTATTTTGAGACTGCTCACTTTTAGCATTAGAGTCTCTTTGACCTTTATTTTGAGGCTCCTTACTTCTAGTATTAGAGGCTCTTTGGCCTCTTATTTTAAGGCTCCATACTTTAAGCATTATAGGCTCTTTGACCTCTATTTTAAGGCTTCTTACGTTCAGCATTACAGGCTCTTTGATCTCTATTTTTAGGCTTCTTATGTTTAGCATTATAGACTCCTTGACTTCTATTTTGAGGCTTCTTATGTTTAGCATTAGAGGCTCTTTGATCTCTATTTTGAAACTCCTTACTTTTAACATTAGAGGCTCTTTGACCTCTATTTTGAGGCTCCTTACTTTGAGCATTAGAGGCTCTTTGACCTCTATTTTGAGGTTCCTTACTTTTAGCATTAGAGGGTCTTTAACCTCTATTTTGAGGCTCCTAACTTTGAGCATTAGAGGGATTGTTACCTTTATTTTGAGGCTCGTTACGTTTAGCATTAGAGTCTCTTTGACCTCTATTTTGAGAGTGCTCACTTTTAGCATTAGAGTCTCTTTGACCTCTATTTTGAGACTCCTTACTTTTAGTATTAGAGGGTCTTTGATCTCCATTTTGAGGCTTCTTACGTTTAGCATTAGAGGGTCTTTGACCTCTATTTTGAGGCTCCTTACGTTTAGCATTAGAGGCTCTTTGACCTCCATTTTTAGGCTCGTTACTTCTTGCGTTAGAGGCTCTTTGACCTGTATTTTGAGACTGCTCACTTTCAGCATTAGAGTCTCCTTGACATCTTTTTTTTTGAGGCTCCTTACTTTTAGCATTAGAGGGTCTTTGACCTCTATTTTGAGTCTCCTTACTTTTAGCATTTGAGGGTCTTTGACCTCTATTTTGAGGCTCCTTACGTTTAGCATTAGAGGGTCTTTGACCTCTGTTTTGAGGCTCCTTATATTTAGCATTAGAGGGCCTTTGACCTCTATTTTGAGGCTCCTTACTTTTAGCATTAGAGGCTCTTTGACCTCTATTTTTAGGCTCCTTACGTTTAACATTAGAGGGTATTTGACCTCTGTTTTAAGGCTCCTTACTTTTAGCATTAAAGGCTCTTTCAACTCTATTTTGAGGCTCCCCAGTTTAGCATTAGAGGGTCTTTGACCTCTATTTTGAGGCTCTCTACTTTTAGCATTAAAGGCTCTTTGACCTCTATTTTGAGGCTCCTTAGTTTAGCATTGGAGGGTCTTTGACCTCTATTTTGAGGCTCCTTACTTTTAGCAATAAAGGCTCTTTGACCTCTATTTTGAGGCTCTTTGGTTTAGCATTAGAGGGTCTTTGACCTCTCTTTTGAGTCTCCTTACTTTTAGCATTAAAGGCTCTTTGACCTCTATTTTGAGGGTCCTTAGTTTAGCAATAGAGGGTCTTTGACCTCTATTTTGAGGCTCCTTACTTTTAGCATTAAAGGCTTTTTGACCTCTATTTTAAGACTGCTCACTTTTAGCATTAGAGTCTCTTTGACATCTTTTTTTGAGTCTCCTTACTTTTAGCATTAGAGGGTCCTTGACCTCTATTTTGAGGCTCCTTACTTTTAGCATTTGAGGGCCTTTGACCTCTATTTTGAGGCTCCTTACGTTTAGCAATAGAGGGTCTTTGACCTCTGTTTTGAGGCTCCTTACTTTTAGCAATAGAGGGTCTTTCAGCTCTATTTTAAGGCTTCTTACTATTAGCATTTGAGGGCCTTTGACCTCTATTTTGAGGCTCCTTACGGTAAGCATTAGAGGGTCTTTGACCTCTGTTTTGAGGCTCCTTACCTTTAGCATTAGAGGGTCTTCTACCTCAATTTTGAGGCTCCTTACTTTTAGCATTAAAGGCTCTTTGACCTTTATTTTAAAACTGCTGACTTTTTGCATTAGAGAGTCTTTGACCTCTATTTTGAGGCTCCTTACTTTTAATATTAGAGGCTCTTTGGCCTCTTATTTTAAGGGTCCTTACTTTTAGCATTAGAGGCTCTTTGACCTCTATTTTGAGGCTCCTTACGTTTAGCATTAGAGGGTCTTTGACCTCTGTTTTGAGGCTCCTTACTTGTAGCATTAGAGGATCTTCGACTTCAATTTTGAGGATCCTTACTTTTAGCATTAAAGGCTCTTTGACCTCTATTTTAAGACTGCTCACTTTCAGCATTAAAGTCTCTTTGACCTTTATTTTGAGGCTCCTTACTTTTAGTATTAGAGGCTCTTTGGCCTCTTATTTTAAGGGTCCTTACTTTTAGTATTAGAGGCTCTTTGACCTCTTTTTTGAGGCTCCTTACTTTTAGCATTAGAGGCTCTTTGACCTCTATTTTGAGGCTCCTTACTTTTAGCATTAGAGGCTCTTTGACCTCTATTTTGAGGCTCCTTACTTTTAGCATTAGAGGCTCTTTGACCTCTATTTTGAGGCTTCTTATGTTTAGCATTAAAGGCTCTTTGATCTCTATTTTGAGGCTCCTTACTCTTAACGTTAGAGGCTCTTTGACCTCTATTTTGAGGCTCCTTACTTTGAGCATTAGAGGCTCTTTGACCTCTATTTTGAGGCTCCTTACTTTTAGCATTAGATGGTCTTTGGCCTCTATTTTGAGGCTCCTTGCATTTAGCATTAGATGGTCTTTGACCTCTGTTTTGATGTTCCTTACTTTTAGCATTAGAGGCTCTTTGACCTCTATTTTAAGTCCCCTTAGGTTTAGCATTAGAGGGTATTTGACCTCTATTTTGAGGCTCCTTACTTTTAGCATTAGAGTCTCTTTGACCTCGGTTTTGAGGCTCCTTACATTTAATATTGGAGGCTCCTTGACCTATTTTGAGGCTCCTTACTTTTAGCTCTTTAACCTCCATTTTGAGGCTCCTTATTCTCAGCATTAGAGGGTCTTTCACCACGATTTTGAGGGGCAGTATCTCCTGCATTAGAGGCTCTTTGACCTCTATTTTGAGGCTCCTTACTTTTAGCATTAAAGGCTCTTTGACCTCTATTTTGAGGCTCCTTACTTTTAGCATTAGAGTCTCTTTGACCTCTATTTTGAGGCTCCTTACTTTTAGCATTAGAGGGTCTTTGATCTCTATTTTGAGGCTTCTTTTGTTTAGCATTAGAGGCTCTTTGATATCTATTTTGAGGCTCCTTACTTTTAGCATTAGAGGCTTTTTGACCTCTATTTTGAGGCTCCTTACTTTTAGCATTAGAGGGTCTTTGACCTTTATTTTGAGGCTTCTTATGTTTAGCATTAGAGGCTCTTTGATCTCTATTTTGAGGTTCCTTACTTTTAGCATTAGAGTGTCTTTAACCTCTATTTTGAGGCTCCTAACATTGAGCATTAGAGGGATTTTTACCTTTATTTTGAGGCTCATTACGTTTAGCATTAGAGGCTCTTTGACCTCTATTTTGAGACTGCTCACTTTTAGCATTAGAGTCTCTTTGACTTCTATTTTGAGGCTCCTTACTTTTAGTATTAGAGGGTCTTTGATCTCCATTTTGAGGCTTCTTACATTTAGCATTAGAGGGTCTTTGACCTCTATTTTGAGGCTCCTTACGTTTAGCATTAGAGGCTCTTTGACCTCTATTTTGAGGCTCCTTACTTCTAGCGTTAGAGGCTCTTTGACCTGTATTTTGAGACTGCTCACTTTCAGCATTAGAGTCTCTTTGACATATTTTTTTTTTCGAGGCTCCTTACTTTTAGCATTGAAGGGTCTTTGACCTCTATTTTGAGTTTCCTTACTTTTAGCATTGTAGGGTCTTTGACCTCTATTTTGAGGCTCCTTACGTTTAGCATTAAAGGGTCTTTGACCTCTGTTTTGAGGCTCCTTACATGTAGCATTAAAGGGTCTTTGATCTCTATTTTGTGGCTCCTTAATTTTAGCATTAGAGGGTCTTTGACCTCTATTTTGAAGCTCCTTACGTTTAACATTAGAGGGTATTTGACCTCTGTTTTGAGGCTCCTTACTTTTAGCATTAAAGGCTTTTTCAACTCTATTTTGTGGCTCCTTATTTAGCATTAGAGGGTCTTTGACCTCTATTTTGAGGCTCCTTACTTTTAGCATTAAAGGCTCTTTGACCTCTATTTTGAGGCTCCTTAGTTTAGCATTAGAGGGTCTTTGACCTCTATTTTGAGGCTCCTTACTTTTAGCATTAAAGGCTCTTTGACCTCTATTTTGAGGCTCCTTGGTTTAGCATTAGAGGGTATTTGACCTCTATTTTGAGTCTCCTTACTTTTAGCATTAAAGGCTCTTTGACCTCTATTTTGAGGGTCCTTAGTTTAGCATTAGAGGGTCTTTGACCTCTATTTTGAGGCTCCTTACTTTTAGCATTAGAGGCTCTTTGACCTCTATTTTAAGACTGCTCACTTTTAGCATTAGAGTCTCTTTGACATCTTTTTTTGAGGCTCCTTACTTTTAGCATTAAAGGCTCTTTGACCTCTATTTTAAGACTGCTCACTTTTAGCATTAGAGTCTCTTTGACATCTATTTTGAGGCTCCTTACTTTTAGTATTAGAGGCTCTTTGGCCTCTTATTTTAAGTGTCCTTACTTTTAGTATTAAAGGCTCAATGACCTCTATTTTGAGGCTCCTTACTTTTAGCATTAGAGGCTCTTTGACCTCTATTTTGAGGCTCCTTACTTTTAGCATTAGAGGCTCTTTGACCTCTATTTTGAGGCTCCTTACTTTTAGCATTAGAGGGTCTTTGACCTCTATTTTGAGGCTTCTTATGTTTAACATTAGAAGCTCTTTGATCTCTATTTTGAGGCACCTTACTTTTAACATTAGAGGCTCTTTGACCTCTATTTTGAGGCTCCTTACTTTGAGCATTAGAGGCTCTTTGACCTCTATTTTAAGGCTCCTTACTTCTAGCATTAGATGCTCTTTGACCTCTATTTCAGGACTGCTCACTTTCAGCATTAGAGTTTCTTTGACATCTTTTTTTTTAGGCTCCTTACTTTTAGCATTAGAGGGTCTTTGACCTCTATTTTGAGGCTCCTTACTTTTAGAATATGAGGGTCTTTGACCTCTATTTTGAGGCTCCTTACGTTTAGCATTAGAGGGTCTTTGACCTCTGTTTTGAGGCTCCTTACTTTTAGCATTAGAGGGTCTATGACCTCTATTTTGAGGTTCCCTACTTTTAGCATTAGAGGCTCTTTGACCTCTATTTTGAGGCTCATTACGTTTAACATTAGAGGGCATTTGACCTCTGTTTTGAGGCTCCTTACTTTTAGCATTAAAGGCTCTTTGAACTCTATTTTGAGGCTCCTTAGTTTAGCATTAGAGGGTCTTTGACCTCTATTTTGAGGCTCCTTACTTTTAGCATTAAAGGCTCTTTGACCTCTATTTTGAGGCTCCTTACTTTAGCATTAGAGGGTCTTTGACCTCTATTTTGAGGCTCCTTACTTTTAGCATTTAAGGCTCTTTGACCTCTATTTTGAGGGTTCTTAGTTTAGCATTAGAGGGTCTTTGACCTCTATTTTGAGGCTCCTTAATTTAATCATTAAAGGTTTTTTGACCTCTATTTTAAGACTGCTCACTTTTAGCATTAGAGTTTCTTTGACATCTTTTTTTGAGGCTCCTTAATTTTAGCATTAGAGGGTCTTTGACCTGTATTTTGAGGCTTCTTTCTATTAGCATTTGAGGGCCTTTGACCTCTATTTCAAGGCTCCTTACGTTTAGCTTTAGAGGGTCTTTGACCTCTGTTTTGAGACTCCTTACTTTTAGCATTAGAGGGTCTTTGACCTCTATTTTAAGGCTCCTTAATTTTAGCATTAGATGGTCTTTGACCTCTATTTTGAGGCTCCTTGCATTTAGCATTAGGTGATCTTTGACCTCTGTTTTGATGTTCCTTACTTTTAGCATTAGAGGCTCTTTGACCTCTATTTTTAGGCCCCTCAGGTTTAGCATTAGAGGGTATTTGACCTCTATTCTAAGGGTCCTTACTTTTAGTATTAGAGGCGCTTTGACCTCTATTTTGAGGCTCCTTATTTTAGCATTAGAGGCTCTTTGACCTCTATTTTGAGGCTTTTTACTTTTAGCATTAGAGGCTCTTTGACCTCTATTTTGAGGCTCCTTACTTTTAGCATTAGAGGGTCTTTGACCTCTATTTTGAGGCTCCTTACTTTTAGCATTTGAGGGACTTTGACCTCTATTTTGAGGCTCCTTACTTTTAGCATTAGAGGGTCTTTGACCTCTGTTTTGAGGCTCCTTACTTTTAGCATTAGAGGGTCTTTGACCTCTATTTTGAGGCTCCTTACTTTTAGCATTAAAGGCTCTTTGACCTCTATTTTAAGAATGCTCAATTTTAGCATTAGAGTCTCTTTGACCTCTATTTTGAGGCTCCTTACTTTTAGTATTAGAGGCTCTTTGGCCTCTTATTTTAAGGGTCCTTACTTTTAGTATTAGAGGCTCTTTGACCTTTATTTTGAGGCTCCTTACTTTTAGCATTAGAGGCTCTTTGACCTCTATTTTGAGGCTCCTTACTTTTAGCATTAGAGGCTCTTTGACCTCTATATAGAGGCTCCTTACTTTTAGCATTAGAGGGTCTTTGACCTCTATTTTGAGGCTTCTTATGTTTAACATTAGAAGCTCTTTGATCTCTATTTTGAGGCACCTTACTTTTAACACTAGAGGCTCTTTGACCTCTATTTTGAGGCTCCTTACTTTGAGCATTAGAGGCTCTTTGACCTCTATTTTGAGGCTCCTTACTTCTAGCATTAGAGGCTCTTTGACCTCTATTTTAAGACTGCTCACTTTCAGCATTAGAGTTTCTTTGACATCTTTTTTTTTGAGGCTCCTTACTTTTAGCATTAAAGGGTCTTTGACCTCTATTTTGAGGTTCCTTACTTTTAGAATTTGAGGGTCTTTGACCTCTATTTTGAGGCTCCTTACGTTTAGCATTAGAGGGTCTTTGACCTCTGTTTTGAGGCTCCTTACTTTTAGCATTAGAGGGTCTTTGACCTCTATTTTGAGGCTCCTTACTTTTAGCATTAGAGGGTCTTTGACCTCTATTTTGAGGCTCCTTACGTTTAACATTAGAGGGCATTTGACCTCTGTTTTGAGGCTCCTTACTTTTAGCATTAAAGGCTCTTTGAACTCTATTTTGAGGCTCCTTAGTTTAGCATTAGAGGGTCTTTGACCTCTATTTTGAGGCTCCTTACTTTTAGCATTAAAGGCTCTTTGACCTCTATTTTGAGGGTCCTTAGTTTAGCATTAGAGGGTCTTTGACCTCTATTTTGAGACTCCTTACTTTTAGCATTAAAGGCTCTTTGACCTCTATTTTGAGGGTCCTTAGTTTAGCATTAGAGGGTCTTTGACCTCTATTTTGAGGCTCCTTACTTTAATCATTAAAGGCTGTTTGACCCCTATTTTAAGACTGCTCACTTTTAGCATTAGAGTCTCTTTGATATCTTTTTTTGAGGGTACTTAATTTTAGCATTAGAGGGTCTTTGACTTCTATTTTGAGGCTTCTTACTATTAGCATTTGAGGGCCTTTGACCTCTATTTTGAGGCTCCTTACGTTTAGCATTAGAGGGTCTTTGACCTCAATTTTGAGGCTCCTTACTTTTAGCATTAGAGGGTCTTCGACCTCAATTTTGAGGCTCCTTACTTTTAGCATTAAAGGCTCTTTGACCTCTATTTTAAGACTGCTCACTTTTAGCATTAGAGTCTCTTTGACCTCTATTTTGAGGCTCCTTACTTTTAGTATTAGAGGCTCTTTGGCCTCTTATTTTAAGGGTCCTTACTTTTAGTATTGGAGGCTCTTTGACCTCTATTTTGAGGCTCCTTACTTTTAGCATTAGAGGCTCTTTGACCTCTCTTTTGAGCTCCTTACTTTTAGCATTAGAGGCTCTTTGACATCTATTTTGAGGCTCCTTACTTTTAGCATTAAAGGGTCTTTGACCTCTATTTTGAGGCTTCTTATGTTTAGCATTAGAGGCTCTTTGATCTCTATTTTGAGGCTCCTTACTTTTAGGATTAGAGGCTCTTTGACCTCTATTTTGAGGCTCCTTACTTTGAGCATTAGTGGCTCTTTGACCTTTATTTTGAGGCTTCTTATGTTTAGCATTAGAGGCTCTTTGACCTCTATTTTGAGGCTCCTTACTTTTAACGTTAGAGGCTCTTTGACCTCTATTTTGAGGCTCCTTACTTTGAGCATTAGAGGCTCTTTGACCTCTATTTTGAGGCTCCTTACTTTTAGCATTAGATGGTCTTTGACCTCTATTTTGAGGCTCCTTGCATTTAGCATTAGATGGTCTTTGACCTCTGTTTTGATGTTCCTTACTTTTAGCATTAGAGGCTCTTTGACCTCTATTTTAAGGCCCCTTAGGTTTAGTATTAGAGGGTATTTGACCTCTATTTTGAGGCTCCTTACTTTTAGCATTAGAGGCTCTTTGACCTCTATTTTGAGGCTGCTCACTCCTAGCATTAGAGTCTCTTTGACCTCGGTTTTGAGGCTCCTTACATTTAATATTAGAGGCTCTTTGACCTATTTTGAGGCTCCTTACTTTTAGCTCTTTAACCTCTATTTTGAGGCTCCCTACTTTCAGCATTAAAGGGTCTTTCACCTCGATTTTGAGGGGCAGTATCTCCTGCATTAGAGGCTCTTTGACCTCTATTTTGAGGCTCCTTACTTTTAGCACTAGAGGCTCTTTGACCTCTATTTTGAGGCTCCTTACTTTTAGCATTAGAGGCTCTTTGACCTCTATTTTGAGGCTCCTTACTTTTAGTATTAGAGGCTCTTTGACCTCTATTTTGAGGCTCCTTACTTTTAGCATTAGAGGCTCTTTGACCTCTATTTTGAGGCTCCTTACTTTTAGCATTAGAGGGTCTTTGACCTCTATTTTGGGGCTTCTTATGTTTAGCATTAGAAGCTCCTTGATTTCTATTTTGAGGCTCCTTACTTTTAGCATTAGAGGCTCTTTGACCTCTATTTTGAGGCTCCTTACTTTTAGCATTAGAGGGTCTTTGACCTCTATTTTGAGGCTTCTTATGTTTTGCATTAGAGGCTCTTTGATCCCTATTTTGAGGCTCCTTACTTTTAGCATTAGAGGCTCTTTGACCTCTATTTTGAGGCTCCTTACTTTTAGCATTAGAGGCTCTTTGACCTCTATTCTGAGGCTCCTTACTTTGAGCATTAGAGGGTCTTTTATCTCTATTTTGAGGCTTCTTACTTTTAGCATTAGAGGTGCTTTGACCTCTATTTTAAGGTTCCTTACTTTTAGTATTAGAGGCTCTTCCACCTCTATTTTTAGGCTCCATACTTTAAGCATTATAGGCTCTTTGACCTCTATTTTGAGGCTTCTTACGTTCAGCATTAGAGGCTCTTTGATCTCTATTTTCAGGCTTCTTATGTTTAGCATTATTAGGCTCCTTGACTTCTATTTTGAGGCTTCTTATGTTTAGCATTAGAGGCTCTTTGATCTCTATTTTGAAACTCCTTACTTTTAACATTAGAGGCTCTTTGACCTCTATTTTGAGGCTCCTTACTTTGAGCATTAGAGGCTCTTTGACCTCTATTTTGAGGTTCCTTACTTTTAGCATTAGAGGGTCTTTAACCTCTATTTTGAGGCTCCTAACTTTGAGCATTAGAGGGATTGTTACCTTTATTTTGAGGCTCGTTACGTTTAGCATTAGAGTCTCTTTGACCTCTATTTTGAGACTGCTCACTTTTAGCATTAGAGTCTCTTTGACCTTTATTTTGAGGCTCCTTACTTCTAGTATTAGAGGCTCTTTGGCCTCTTATTTTAAGGCTCCATACTTTAAGCATTATAGGCTCTTTGACCTCTATTTTAAGGCTTCTTACGTTCAGCATTACAGGCTCTTTGATCTCTATTTTTAGGCTTCTTATGTTTAGCATTATAGACTCCTTGACTTCTATTTTGAGGCTTCTTATGTTTAGCATTAGAGGCTCTTTGATCTCTATTTTGAAACTCCTTACTTTTAACATTAGAGGCTCTTTGACCTCTATTTTGAGGCTCCTTACTTTGAGCATTAGAGGCTCTTTGACCTCTATTTTGAGGTTCCTTACTTTTAGCATTAGAGGGTCTTTAACCTCTATTTTGAGGCTCCTAACTTTGAGCATTAGAGGGATTGTTACCTTTATTTTGAGGCTCGTTACGTTTAGCATTAGAGTCTCTTTGACCTCTATTTTGAGAGTGCTCACTTTTAGCATTAGAGTCTCTTTGACCTCTATTTTGAGACTCCTTACTTTTAGTATTAGAGGGTCTTTGATCTCCATTTTGAGGCTTCTTACGTTTAGCATTAGAGGGTCTTTGACCTCTATTTTGAGGCTCCTTACGTTTAGCATTAGAGGCTCTTTGACCTCCATTTTTAGGCTCGTTACTTCTTGCGTTAGAGGCTCTTTGACCTGTATTTTGAGACTGCTCACTTTCAGCATTAGAGTCTCCTTGACATCTTTTTTTTTGAGGCTCCTTACTTTTAGCATTAGAGGGTCTTTGACCTCTATTTTGAGTCTCCTTACTTTTAGCATTTGAGGGTCTTTGACCTCTATTTTGAGGCTCCTTACGTTTAGCATTAGAGGGTCTTTGACCTCTGTTTTGAGGCTCCTTATATTTAGCATTAGAGGGCCTTTGACCTCTATTTTGAGGCTCCTTACTTTTAGCATTAGAGGCTCTTTGACCTCTATTTTTAGGCTCCTTACGTTTAACATTAGAGGGTATTTGACCTCTGTTTTAAGGCTCCTTACTTTTAGCATTAAAGGCTCTTTCAACTCTATTTTGAGGCTCCCCAGTTTAGCATTAGAGGGTCTTTGACCTCTATTTTGAGGCTCTCTACTTTTAGCATTAAAGGCTCTTTGACCTCTATTTTGAGGCTCCTTAGTTTAGCATTGGAGGGTCTTTGACCTCTATTTTGAGGCTCCTTACTTTTAGCAATAAAGGCTCTTTGACCTCTATTTTGAGGCTCTTTGGTTTAGCATTAGAGGGTCTTTGACCTCTCTTTTGAGTCTCCTTACTTTTAGCATTAAAGGCTCTTTGACCTCTATTTTGAGGGTCCTTAGTTTAGCAATAGAGGGTCTTTGACCTCTATTTTGAGGCTCCTTACTTTTAGCATTAAAGGCTTTTTGACCTCTATTTTAAGACTGCTCACTTTTAGCATTAGAGTCTCTTTGACATCTTTTTTTGAGTCTCCTTACTTTTAGCATTAGAGGGTCCTTGACCTCTATTTTGAGGCTCCTTACTTTTAGCATTTGAGGGCCTTTGACCTCTATTTTGAGGCTCCTTACGTTTAGCAATAGAGGGTCTTTGACCTCTGTTTTGAGGCTCCTTACTTTTAGCAATAGAGGGTCTTTCAGCTCTATTTTAAGGCTTCTTACTATTAGCATTTGAGGGCCTTTGACCTCTATTTTGAGGCTCCTTACGGTAAGCATTAGAGGGTCTTTGACCTCTGTTTTGAGGCTCCTTACCTTTAGCATTAGAGGGTCTTCTACCTCAATTTTGAGGCTCCTTACTTTTAGCATTAAAGGCTCTTTGACCTTTATTTTAAAACTGCTGACTTTTTGCATTAGAGAGTCTTTGACCTCTATTTTGAGGCTCCTTACTTTTAATATTAGAGGCTCTTTGGCCTCTTATTTTAAGGGTCCTTACTTTTAGCATTAGAGGCTCTTTGACCTCTATTTTGAGGCTCCTTACGTTTAGCATTAGAGGGTCTTTGACCTCTGTTTTGAGGCTCCTTACTTGTAGCATTAGAGGATCTTCGACTTCAATTTTGAGGATCCTTACTTTTAGCATTAAAGGCTCTTTGACCTCTATTTTAAGACTGCTCACTTTCAGCATTAAAGTCTCTTTGACCTTTATTTTGAGGCTCCTTACTTTTAGTATTAGAGGCTCTTTGGCCTCTTATTTTAAGGGTCCTTACTTTTAGTATTAGAGGCTCTTTGACCTCTTTTTTGAGGCTCCTTACTTTTAGCATTAGAGGCTCTTTGACCTCTATTTTGAGGCTCCTTACTTTTAGCATTAGAGGCTCTTTGACCTCTATTTTGAGGCTCCTTACTTTTAGCATTAGAGGCTCTTTGACCTCTATTTTGAGGCTTCTTATGTTTAGCATTAAAGGCTCTTTGATCTCTATTTTGAGGCTCCTTACTCTTAACGTTAGAGGCTCTTTGACCTCTATTTTGAGGCTCCTTACTTTGAGCATTAGAGGCTCTTTGACCTCTATTTTGAGGCTCCTTACTTTTAGCATTAGATGGTCTTTGGCCTCTATTTTGAGGCTCCTTGCATTTAGCATTAGATGGTCTTTGACCTCTGTTTTGATGTTCCTTACTTTTAGCATTAGAGGCTCTTTGACCTCTATTTTAAGTCCCCTTAGGTTTAGCATTAGAGGGTATTTGACCTCTATTTTGAGGCTCCTTACTTTTAGCATTAGAGTCTCTTTGACCTCGGTTTTGAGGCTCCTTACATTTAATATTGGAGGCTCCTTGACCTATTTTGAGGCTCCTTACTTTTAGCTCTTTAACCTCCATTTTGAGGCTCCTTATTCTCAGCATTAGAGGGTCTTTCACCACGATTTTGAGGGGCAGTATCTCCTGCATTAGAGGCTCTTTGACCTCTATTTTGAGGCTCCTTACTTTTAGCATTAAAGGCTCTTTGACCTCTATTTTGAGGCTCCTTACTTTTAGCATTAGAGTCTCTTTGACCTCTATTTTGAGGCTCCTTACTTTTAGCATTAGAGGGTCTTTGATCTCTATTTTGAGGCTTCTTTTGTTTAGCATTAGAGGCTCTTTGATATCTATTTTGAGGCTCCTTACTTTTAGCATTAGAGGCTTTTTGACCTCTATTTTGAGGCTCCTTACTTTTAGCATTAGAGGGTCTTTGACCTTTATTTTGAGGCTTCTTATGTTTAGCATTAGAGGCTCTTTGATCTCTATTTTGAGGTTCCTTACTTTTAGCATTAGAGTGTCTTTAACCTCTATTTTGAGGCTCCTAACATTGAGCATTAGAGGGATTTTTACCTTTATTTTGAGGCTCATTACGTTTAGCATTAGAGGCTCTTTGACCTCTATTTTGAGACTGCTCACTTTTAGCATTAGAGTCTCTTTGACTTCTATTTTGAGGCTCCTTACTTTTAGTATTAGAGGGTCTTTGATCTCCATTTTGAGGCTTCTTACATTTAGCATTAGAGGGTCTTTGACCTCTATTTTGAGGCTCCTTACGTTTAGCATTAGAGGCTCTTTGACCTCTATTTTGAGGCTCCTTACTTCTAGCGTTAGAGGCTCTTTGACCTGTATTTTGAGACTGCTCACTTTCAGCATTAGAGTCTCTTTGACATATTTTTTTTTTCGAGGCTCCTTACTTTTAGCATTGAAGGGTCTTTGACCTCTATTTTGAGTTTCCTTACTTTTAGCATTGTAGGGTCTTTGACCTCTATTTTGAGGCTCCTTACGTTTAGCATTAAAGGGTCTTTGACCTCTGTTTTGAGGCTCCTTACATGTAGCATTAAAGGGTCTTTGATCTCTATTTTGTGGCTCCTTAATTTTAGCATTAGAGGGTCTTTGACCTCTATTTTGAAGCTCCTTACGTTTAACATTAGAGGGTATTTGACCTCTGTTTTGAGGCTCCTTACTTTTAGCATTAAAGGCTTTTTCAACTCTATTTTGTGGCTCCTTATTTAGCATTAGAGGGTCTTTGACCTCTATTTTGAGGCTCCTTACTTTTAGCATTAAAGGCTCTTTGACCTCTATTTTGAGGCTCCTTAGTTTAGCATTAGAGGGTCTTTGACCTCTATTTTGAGGCTCCTTACTTTTAGCATTAAAGGCTCTTTGACCTCTATTTTGAGGCTCCTTGGTTTAGCATTAGAGGGTATTTGACCTCTATTTTGAGTCTCCTTACTTTTAGCATTAAAGGCTCTTTGACCTCTATTTTGAGGGTCCTTAGTTTAGCATTAGAGGGTCTTTGACCTCTATTTTGAGGCTCCTTACTTTTAGCATTAGAGGCTCTTTGACCTCTATTTTAAGACTGCTCACTTTTAGCATTAGAGTCTCTTTGACATCTTTTTTTGAGGCTCCTTACTTTTAGCATTAAAGGCTCTTTGACCTCTATTTTAAGACTGCTCACTTTTAGCATTAGAGTCTCTTTGACATCTATTTTGAGGCTCCTTACTTTTAGTATTAGAGGCTCTTTGGCCTCTTATTTTAAGTGTCCTTACTTTTAGTATTAAAGGCTCAATGACCTCTATTTTGAGGCTCCTTACTTTTAGCATTAGAGGCTCTTTGACCTCTATTTTGAGGCTCCTTACTTTTAGCATTAGAGGCTCTTTGACCTCTATTTTGAGGCTCCTTACTTTTAGCATTAGAGGGTCTTTGACCTCTATTTTGAGGCTTCTTATGTTTAACATTAGAAGCTCTTTGATCTCTATTTTGAGGCACCTTACTTTTAACATTAGAGGCTCTTTGACCTCTATTTTGAGGCTCCTTACTTTGAGCATTAGAGGCTCTTTGACCTCTATTTTAAGGCTCCTTACTTCTAGCATTAGATGCTCTTTGACCTCTATTTCAGGACTGCTCACTTTCAGCATTAGAGTTTCTTTGACATCTTTTTTTTTAGGCTCCTTACTTTTAGCATTAGAGGGTCTTTGACCTCTATTTTGAGGCTCCTTACTTTTAGAATATGAGGGTCTTTGACCTCTATTTTGAGGCTCCTTACGTTTAGCATTAGAGGGTCTTTGACCTCTGTTTTGAGGCTCCTTACTTTTAGCATTAGAGGGTCTATGACCTCTATTTTGAGGTTCCCTACTTTTAGCATTAGAGGCTCTTTGACCTCTATTTTGAGGCTCATTACGTTTAACATTAGAGGGCATTTGACCTCTGTTTTGAGGCTCCTTACTTTTAGCATTAAAGGCTCTTTGAACTCTATTTTGAGGCTCCTTAGTTTAGCATTAGAGGGTCTTTGACCTCTATTTTGAGGCTCCTTACTTTTAGCATTAAAGGCTCTTTGACCTCTATTTTGAGGCTCCTTACTTTAGCATTAGAGGGTCTTTGACCTCTATTTTGAGGCTCCTTACTTTTAGCATTTAAGGCTCTTTGACCTCTATTTTGAGGGTTCTTAGTTTAGCATTAGAGGGTCTTTGACCTCTATTTTGAGGCTCCTTAATTTAATCATTAAAGGTTTTTTGACCTCTATTTTAAGACTGCTCACTTTTAGCATTAGAGTTTCTTTGACATCTTTTTTTGAGGCTCCTTAATTTTAGCATTAGAGGGTCTTTGACCTGTATTTTGAGGCTTCTTTCTATTAGCATTTGAGGGCCTTTGACCTCTATTTCAAGGCTCCTTACGTTTAGCTTTAGAGGGTCTTTGACCTCTGTTTTGAGACTCCTTACTTTTAGCATTAGAGGGTCTTTGACCTCTATTTTAAGGCTCCTTAATTTTAGCATTAGATGGTCTTTGACCTCTATTTTGAGGCTCCTTGCATTTAGCATTAGGTGATCTTTGACCTCTGTTTTGATGTTCCTTACTTTTAGCATTAGAGGCTCTTTGACCTCTATTTTTAGGCCCCTCAGGTTTAGCATTAGAGGGTATTTGACCTCTATTCTAAGGGTCCTTACTTTTAGTATTAGAGGCGCTTTGACCTCTATTTTGAGGCTCCTTATTTTAGCATTAGAGGCTCTTTGACCTCTATTTTGAGGCTTTTTACTTTTAGCATTAGAGGCTCTTTGACCTCTATTTTGAGGCTCCTTACTTTTAGCATTAGAGGGTCTTTGACCTCTATTTTGAGGCTCCTTACTTTTAGCATTTGAGGGACTTTGACCTCTATTTTGAGGCTCCTTACTTTTAGCATTAGAGGGTCTTTGACCTCTGTTTTGAGGCTCCTTACTTTTAGCATTAGAGGGTCTTTGACCTCTATTTTGAGGCTCCTTACTTTTAGCATTAAAGGCTCTTTGACCTCTATTTTAAGAATGCTCAATTTTAGCATTAGAGTCTCTTTGACCTCTATTTTGAGGCTCCTTACTTTTAGTATTAGAGGCTCTTTGGCCTCTTATTTTAAGGGTCCTTACTTTTAGTATTAGAGGCTCTTTGACCTTTATTTTGAGGCTCCTTACTTTTAGCATTAGAGGCTCTTTGACCTCTATTTTGAGGCTCCTTACTTTTAGCATTAGAGGCTCTTTGACCTCTATATAGAGGCTCCTTACTTTTAGCATTAGAGGGTCTTTGACCTCTATTTTGAGGCTTCTTATGTTTAACATTAGAAGCTCTTTGATCTCTATTTTGAGGCACCTTACTTTTAACACTAGAGGCTCTTTGACCTCTATTTTGAGGCTCCTTACTTTGAGCATTAGAGGCTCTTTGACCTCTATTTTGAGGCTCCTTACTTCTAGCATTAGAGGCTCTTTGACCTCTATTTTAAGACTGCTCACTTTCAGCATTAGAGTTTCTTTGACATCTTTTTTTTTGAGGCTCCTTACTTTTAGCATTAAAGGGTCTTTGACCTCTATTTTGAGGTTCCTTACTTTTAGAATTTGAGGGTCTTTGACCTCTATTTTGAGGCTCCTTACGTTTAGCATTAGAGGGTCTTTGACCTCTGTTTTGAGGCTCCTTACTTTTAGCATTAGAGGGTCTTTGACCTCTATTTTGAGGCTCCTTACTTTTAGCATTAGAGGGTCTTTGACCTCTATTTTGAGGCTCCTTACGTTTAACATTAGAGGGCATTTGACCTCTGTTTTGAGGCTCCTTACTTTTAGCATTAAAGGCTCTTTGAACTCTATTTTGAGGCTCCTTAGTTTAGCATTAGAGGGTCTTTGACCTCTATTTTGAGGCTCCTTACTTTTAGCATTAAAGGCTCTTTGACCTCTATTTTGAGGGTCCTTAGTTTAGCATTAGAGGGTCTTTGACCTCTATTTTGAGACTCCTTACTTTTAGCATTAAAGGCTCTTTGACCTCTATTTTGAGGGTCCTTAGTTTAGCATTAGAGGGTCTTTGACCTCTATTTTGAGGCTCCTTACTTTAATCATTAAAGGCTGTTTGACCCCTATTTTAAGACTGCTCACTTTTAGCATTAGAGTCTCTTTGATATCTTTTTTTGAGGGTACTTAATTTTAGCATTAGAGGGTCTTTGACTTCTATTTTGAGGCTTCTTACTATTAGCATTTGAGGGCCTTTGACCTCTATTTTGAGGCTCCTTACGTTTAGCATTAGAGGGTCTTTGACCTCAATTTTGAGGCTCCTTACTTTTAGCATTAGAGGGTCTTCGACCTCAATTTTGAGGCTCCTTACTTTTAGCATTAAAGGCTCTTTGACCTCTATTTTAAGACTGCTCACTTTTAGCATTAGAGTCTCTTTGACCTCTATTTCCAGGCTCCTTACTTTTAGTATTAGAGGCTCTTTGGCCTCTTATTTTAAGGGTCCTTACTTTTAGTATTGGAGGCTCTTTGACCTCTATTTTGAGGCTCCTTACTTTTAGCATTAGAGGCTCTTTGACCTCTATTTTGAGCTCCTTACTTTTAGCATTAGAGGCTCTTTGACATCTATTTTGAGGCTCCTTACTTTTAGCATTAAAGGGTCTTTGACCTCTATTTTGAGGCTTCTTATGTTTAGCATTAGAGGCTCTTTGATCTCTATTTTGAGGCTCCTTACTTTTAGGATTAGAGGCTCTTTGACCTCTATTTTGAGGCTCCTTACTTTGAGCATTAGTGGCTCTTTGACCTTTATTTTGAGGCTTCTTATGTTTAGCATTAGAGGCTCTTTGACCTCTATTTTGAGGCTCCTTACTTTTAACGTTAGAGGCTCTTTGACCTCTATTTTGAGGCTCCTTACTTTGAGCATTAGAGGCTCTTTGACCTCTATTTTGAGGCTCCTTACTTTTAGCATTAGATGGTCTTTGACCTCTATTTTGAGGCTCCTTGCATTTAGCATTAGATGGTCTTTGACCTCTGTTTTGATGTTCCTTACTTTTAGCATTAGAGGCTCTTTGACCTCTATTTTAAGGCCCCTTAGGTTTAGTATTAGAGGGTATTTGACCTCTATTTTGAGGCTCCTTACTTTTAGCATTAGAGGCTCTTTGACCTCTATTTTGAGGCTGCTCACTCCTAGCATTAGAGTCTCTTTGACCTCGGTTTTGAGGCTCCTTACATTTAATATTAGAGGCTCTTTGACCTATTTTGAGGCTCCTTACTTTTAGCTCTTTAACCTCTATTTTGAGGCTCCCTACTTTCAGCATTAAAGGGTCTTTCACCTCGATTTTGAGGGGCAGTATCTCCTGCATTAGAGGCTCTTTGACCTCTATTTTGAGGCTCCTTACTTTTAGCACTAGAGGCTCTTTGACCTCTATTTTGAGGCTCCTTACTTTTAGCATTAGAGGCTCTTTGACCTCTATTTTGAGGCTCCTTACTTTTAGTATTAGAGGCTCTTTGACCTCTATTTTGAGGCTCCTTACTTTTAGCATTAGAGGCTCTTTGACCTCTATTTTGAGGCTCCTTACTTTTAGCATTAGAGGGTCTTTGACCTCTATTTTGGGGCTTCTTATGTTTAGCATTAGAATCTCCTTGATTTCTATTTTGAGGCTCCTTACTTTTAGCATTAGAGGCTCTTTGACCTCTATTTTGAGGCTCCTTACTTTTAGCATTAGAGGGTCTTTGACCTCTATTTTGAGGCTTCTTATGTTTTGCATTAGAGGCTCTTTGATCCCTATTTTGAGGCTCCTTACTTTTAGCATTAGAGGCTCTTTGACCTCTATTTTGAGGCTCCTTACTTTTAGCATTAGAGGCTCTTTGACCTCTATTCTGAGGCTCCTTACTTTGAGCATTAGAGGGTCTTTTATCTCTATTTTGAGGCTTCTTACTTTTAGCATTAGAGGCGCTTTGACCTCTATTTTAAGGTTCCTTACTTTTAGTATTAGAGGCTCTTCCACCTCTATTTTTAGGCTCCATACTTTAAGCATTATAGGCTCTTTGACCTCTATTTTGAGGCTTCTTACGTTCAGCATTAGAGGCTCTTTGATCTCTATTTTCAGGCTTCTTATGTGTAGCATTATTAGGCTCCTTGACTTCTATTTTGAGGCTTCTTATGTTTAGCATTAGAGGCTCTTTGATCTCTATTTTGAAACTCCTTACTTTTAACATTAGAGGCTCTTTGACCTCTATTTTGAGGCTCCTTACTTTGAGCATTAGAGGCTCTTTGACCTCTATTTTGAGGTTCCTTACTTTTAGCATTAGAGGGTCTTTAACCTCTATTTTGAGGCTCCTAACTTTGAGCATTAGAGGGATTGTTACCTTTATTTTGAGGCTCGTTACGTTTAGCATTAGAGTCTCTTTGACCTCTATTTTGAGACTGCTCACTTTTAGCATTAGAGTCTCTTTGACCTTTATTTTGAGGCTCCTTACTTCTAGTATTAGAGGCTCTTTGGCCTCTTATTTTAAGGCTCCATACTTTAAGCATTATAGGCTCTTTGACCTCTATTTTAAGGCTTCTTACGTTCAGCATTACAGGCTCTTTGATCTCTATTTTTAGGCTTCTTATGTTTAGCATTATAGACTCCTTGACTTCTATTTTGAGGCTTCTTATGTTTAGCATTAGAGGCTCTTTGATCTCTATTTTGAAACTCCTTACTTTTAACATTAGAGGCTCTTTGACCTCTATTTTGAGGCTCCTTACTTTGAGCATTAGAGGCTCTTTGACCTCTATTTTGAGGTTCCTTACTTTTAGCATTAGAGGGTCTTTAACCTCTATTTTGAGGCTCCTAACTTTGAGCATTAGAGGGATTGTTACCTTTATTTTGAGGCTCGTTACGTTTAGCATTAGAGTCTCTTTGACCTCTATTTTGAGAGTGCTCACTTTTAGCATTAGAGTCTCTTTGACCTCTATTTTGAGACTCCTTACTTTTAGTATTAGAGGGTCTTTGATCTCCATTTTGAGGCTTCTTACGTTTAGCATTAGAGGGTCTTTGACCTCTATTTTGAGGCTCCTTACGTTTAGCATTAGAGGCTCTTTGACCTCCATTTTTAGGCTCGTTACTTCTTGCGTTAGAGGCTCTTTGACCTGTATTTTGAGACTGCTCACTTTCAGCATTAGAGTCTCCTTGACATCTTTTTTTTTGAGGCTCCTTACTTTTAGCATTAGAGGGTCTTTGACCTCTATTTTGAGTCTCCTTACTTTTAGCATTTGAGGGTCTTTGACCTCTATTTTGAGGCTCCTTACGTTTAGCATTAGAGGGTCTTTGACCTCTGTTTTGAGGCTCCTTATATTTAGCATTAGAGGGCCTTTGACCTCTATTTTGAGGCTCCTTACTTTTAGCATTAGAGGCTCTTTGACCTCTATTTTTAGGCTCCTTACGTTTAACATTAGAGGGTATTTGACCTCTGTTTTAAGGCTCCTTACTTTTAGCATTAAAGGCTCTTTCAACTCTATTTTGAGGCTCCCCAGTTTAGCATTAGAGGGTCTTTGACCTCTATTTTGAGGCTCTCTACTTTTAGCATTAAAGGCTCTTTGACCTCTATTTTGAGGCTCCTTAGTTTAGCATTGGAGGGTCTTTGACCTCTATTTTGAGGCTCCTTACTTTTAGCAATAAAGGCTCTTTGACCTCTATTTTGAGGCTCTTTGGTTTAGCATTAGAGGGTCTTTGACCTCTCTTTTGAGTCTCCTTACTTTTAGCATTAAAGGCTCTTTGACCTCTATTTTGAGGGTCCTTAGTTTAGCAATAGAGGGTCTTTGACCTCTATTTTGAGGCTCCTTACTTTTAGCATTAAAGGCTCTTTGACCTCTATTTTAAGACTGCTCACTTTTAGCATTAGAGTCTCTTTGACATCTTTTTTTGAGTCTCCTTACTTTTAGCATTAGAGGGTCCTTGACCTCTATTTTGAGGCTCCTTACTTTTAGCATTTGAGGGCCTTTGACCTCTATTTTGAGGCTCCTTACGTTTAGCAATAGAGGGTCTTTGACCTCTGTTTTGAGGCTCCTTACTTTTAGCAATAGAGGGTCTTTCAGCTCTATTTTAAGGCTTCTTACTATTAGCATTTGAGGGCCTTTGACCTCTATTTTGAGGCTCCTTACGGTAAGCATTAGAGGGTCTTTGACCTCTGTTTTGAGGCTCCTTACCTTTAGCATTAGAGGGTCTTCTACCTCAATTTTGAGGCTCCTTACTTTTAGCATTAAAGGCTCTTTGACCTTTATTTTAAAACTGCTGACTTTTTGCATTAGAGAGTCTTTGACCTCTATTTTGAGGCTCCTTACTTTTAATATTAGAGGCTCTTTGGCCTCTTATTTTAAGGGTCCTTACTTTTAGCATTAGAGGCTCTTTGACCTCTATTTTGAGGCTCCTTACGTTTAGCATTAGAGGGTCTTTGACCTCTGTTTTGAGGCTCCTTACTTGTAGCATTAGAGGATCTTCGACCTCAATTTTGAGGATCCTTACTTTTAGCATTAAAGGCTCTTTGACCTCTATTTTAAGACTGCTCACTTTCAGCATTAAAGTCTCTTTGACCTTTATTTTGAGGCTCCTTACTTTTAGTATTAGAGGCTCTTTGGCCTCTTATTTTAAGGGTCCTTACTTTTAGTATTAGAGGCTCTTTGACCTCTTTTTTGAGGCTCCTTACTTTTAGCATTAGAGGCTCTTTGACCTCTATTTTGAGGCTCCTTACTTTTAGCATTAGAGGCTCTTTGACCTCTATTTTGAGGCTCCTTACTTTTAGCATTAGAGGCTCTTTGACCTCTATTTTGAGGCTTCTTATGTTTAGCATTAAAGGCTCTTTGATCTCTATTTTGAGGCTCCTTACTCTTAATGTTAGAGGCTCTTTGACCTCTATTTTGAGGCTCCTTACTTTGAGCATTAGAGGCTCTTTGACCTCTATTTTGAGGCTCCTTACTTTTAGCATTAGATGGTCTTTGGCCTCTATTTTGAGGCTCCTTGCATTTAGCATTAGATGGTCTTTGACCTCTGTTTTGATGTTCCTTACTTTTAGCATTAGAGGCTCTTTGACCTCTATTTTAAGTCCCCTTAGGTTTAGCATTAGAGGGTATTTGACCTCTATTTTGAGGCTCCTTACTTTTAGCATTAGAGGCTCTTTGACCTCTATTTTGAGGCTGCTCACTCCTAGCATTAGAGTCTCTTTGACCTCGGTTTTGAGGCTCCTTACATTTAATATTGGAGGCTCCTTGACCTATTTTGAGGCTCCTTACTTTTAGCTCTTTAACCTCCATTTTGAGGCTCCTTATTCTCAGCATTAGAGGGTCTTTCACCACGATTTTGAGGGGCAGTATCTCCTGCATTAGAGGCTCTTTGACCTCTATTTTGAGGCTCCTTACTTTTAGCATTAAAGGCTCTTTGACCTCTATTTTGAGGCTCCTTACTTTTAGCATTAGAGTCTCTTTGACCTCTATTTTGAGGCTCCTTACTTTTAGCATTAGAGGGTCTTTGATCTCTATTTTGAGGCTTCTTTTGTTTAGCATTAGAGGCTCTTTGATATCTATTTTGAGGCTCCTTACTTTTAGCATTAGAGGCTTTTTGACCTCTATTTTGAGGCTCCTTACTTTTAGCATTAGAGGGTCTTTGACCTTTATTTTGAGGCTTCTTATGTTTAGCATTAGAGGCTCTTTGATCTCTATTTTGAGGTTCCTTACTTTTAGCATTAGAGTGTCTTTAACCTCTATTTTGAGGCTCCTAACATTGAGCATTAGAGGGATTTTTACCTTTATTTTGAGGCTCATTACGTTTAGCATTAGTGGCTCTTTGACCTCTATTTTGAGACTGCTCACTTTTAGCATTAGAGTCTCTTTGACTTCTATTTTGAGGCTCCTTACTTTTAGTATTAGAGGGTCTTTGATCTCCATTTTGAGGCTTCTTACATTTAGCATTAGAGGGTCTTTGACCTCTATTTTGAGGCTCCTTACGTTTAGCATTAGAGGCTCTTTGACCTCTATTTTGAGGCTCCTTACTTCTAGCGTTAGAGGCTCTTTGACCTGTATTTTGAGACTGCTCACTTTCAGCATTAGAGTCTCTTTGACATATTTTTTTTTTCGAGGCTCCTTACTTTTAGCATTGAAGGGTCTTTGACCTCTATTTTGAGTTTCCTTACTTTTAGCATTGTAGGGTCTTTGACCTCTATTTTGAGGCTCCTTACGTTTAGCATTAAAGGGTCTTTGACCTCTGTTTTGAGGCTCCTTACATGTAGTATTAAAGGGTCTTTGATCTCTATTTTGTGGCTCCTTAATTTTAGCATTAGAGGGTCTTTGACCTCTATTTTGAAGCTCCTTACGTTTAACATTAGAGGGTATTTGACCTCTGTTTTGAGGCTCCTTACTTTTAGCATTAAAGGCTCTTTGACCTCTATTTTGAGGCTCCTTAGTTTAGCATTAGAGGGTCTTTGACCTCTATTTTGAGGCTCCTTACTTTTAGCATTAGAGGCTCTTTGACCTCTATTTTGAGGCTCCTTACTTCTAGCGTTAGAGGCTCTTTGACCTGTATTTTGAGACTGCTCACTTTCAGCATTAGAGTCTCTTTGACATATTTTTTTTTTCGAGGCTCCTTACTTTTAGCATTGAAGGGTCTTTGACCTCTATTTTGAGTTTCCTTACTTTTAGCATTGTAGGGTCTTTGACCTCTATTTTGAGGCTCCTTACGTTTAGCATTAAAGGGTCTTTGACCTCTGTTTTGAGGCTCCTTACATGTAGTATTAAAGGGTCTTTGATCTCTATTTTGTGGCTCCTTAATTTTAGCATTAGAGGGTCTTTGACCTCTATTTTGAAGCTCCTTATTTAGCATTAGAGGGTCTTTGACCTCTATTTTGAGGCTCCTTACTTTTAGCATTAAAGGCTCTTTGACCTCTATTTTGAGGCTCCTTAGTTTAGCATTAGAGGGTCTTTGACCTCTATTTTGAGGCTCCTTACTTTTAGCATTAAAGGCTCTTTGACCTCTATTTTGAGGCTCCTTGGTTTAGCATTAGAGGGTATTTGACCTCTATTTTGAGTCTCCTTACTTTTAGCATTAAAGGCTCTTTGACCTCTATTTTGAGGGTCCTTAGTTTAGCATTAGAGGGTCTTTGACCTCTATTTTGAGGCTCCTTACTTTTAGCATTAGAGGCTCTTTGACCTCTATTTTAAGACTGCTCACTTTTAGCATTAGAGTCTCTTTGACATCTTTTTTTGAGGCTCCTTACTTTTAGCATTAAAGGCTCTTTGACCTCTATTTTAAGACTGCTCACTTTTAGCATTAGAGTCTCTTTGACATCTATTTTGAGGCTCCTTACTTTTAGTATTAGAGGCTCTTTGGCCTCTTATTTTAAGTGTCCTTACTTTTAGTATTAAAGGCTCAATGACCTCTATTTTGAGGCTCCTTACTTTTAGCATTAGAGGCTCTTTGACCTCTATTTTGAGGCTCCTTACTTTTAGCATTAGAGGCTCTTTGACCTCTATTTTGAGGCTCCTTACTTTTAGCATTAGAGGGTCTTTGACCTCTATTTTGAGGCTTCTTATGTTTAACATTAGAAGCTCTTTGATCTCTATTTTGAGGCACCTTACTTTTAACATTAGAGGCTCTTTGGCCTCTATTTTGAGGCTCCTTACTTTGAGCATTAGAGGCTCTTTGACCTCTATTTTAAGGCTCCTTACTTCTAGCATTAGATGCTCTTTGACCTCTATTTCAGGACTGCTCACTTTCAGCATTAGAGTTTCTTTGACATCTTTTTTTTTAGGCTCCTTACTTTTAGCATTAGAGGGTCTTTGACCTCTATTTTGAGGCTCCTTACTTTTAGAATATGAGGGTCTTTGACCTCTATTTTGAGGCTCCTTACGTTTAGCATTAGAGGGTCTTTGACCTCTGTTTTGAGGCTCCTTACTTTTAGCATTAGAGGGTCTATGACCTCTATTTTGAGGTTCCCTACTTTTAGCATTAGAGGCTCTTTGACCTCTATTTTGAGGCTCATTACGTTTAACATTAGAGGGCATTTGACCTCTGTTTTGAGGCTCCTTACTTTTAGCATTAAAGGCTCTTTGAACTCTATTTTGAGGCTCCTTAGTTTAGCATTAGAGGGTCTTTGACCTCTATTTTGAGGCTCCTTACTTTTAGCATTAAAGGCTCTTTGACCTCTATTTTGAGGCTCCTTACTTTAGCATTAGAGGGTCTTTGACCTCTATTTTGAGGCTCCTTACTTTTAGCATTTAAGGCTCTTTGACCTCTATTTTGAGGGTTCTTAGTTTAGCATTAGAGGGTCTTTGACCTCTATTTTGAGGCTCCTTAATTTAATCATTAAAGGTTTTTTGACCTCTATTTTAAGACTGCTCACTTTTAGCATTAGAGTTTCTTTGACATCTTTTTTTGAGGCTCCTTAATTTTAGCATTAGAGGGTCTTTGACCTGTATTTTGAGGCTTCTTTCTATTAGCATTTGAGGGCATTTGACCTCTATTTCAAGGCTCCTTACGTTTAGCTTTAGAGGGTCTTTGACCTCTGTTTTGAGACTCCTTACTTTTAGCATTAGAGGGTCTTTGACCTCTATTTTGAGGCTCCTTAATTTTAGCATTAGATGGTCTTTGACCTCTATTTTGAGGCTCCTTGCATTTAGCATTAGGTGATCTTTGACCTCTGTTTTGATGTTCCTTACTTTTAGCATTAGAGGCTCTTTGACCTCTATTTTTAGGCCCCTCAGGTTTAGCATTAGAGGGTATTTGACCTCTATTCTAAGGGTCCTTACTTTTAGTATTAGAGGCGCTTTGACCTCTATTTTGAGGCTCCTTATTTTAGCATTAGAGGCTCTTTGACCTCTATTTTGAGGCTTTTTACTTTTAGCATTAGAGGCTCTTTGACCTCTATTTTGAGGCTCCTTACTTTTAGCATTAGAGGGTCTTTGACCTCTATTTTGAGGCTTCTTATGTTTAACATTATAGGCTCTTTGATCTCTATTTTGAGGCACCTTACTTTTAACATTAGAGGGTCTTTGACCTCTATTTTGAGGCTCCTTACTTTGAGGATTAGAGGCTCTTTGACCTCTATTTTGAGGCTCCTTACTTCTAGCATTAGAGGCTCTTTGACCTCTATTTTAAGACTGCTCACTTTCAGCATTAGAGTTTCTTTGACATCTTTTTTTTTTAGGCTCCTTACTTTTAGCATTAGAGGGTCTTTGACCTCTGTTTTGAGGCTCCTTACTTTTAGCATTAGAGGGTCTTTGACCTCTATTTTGAGGCTCCTTACTTTTAGCTTTAGATGCTCTTTGACCTCTATTTTGAGGCTCCTTACGTTTAACATTAGAGGGCATTTGACCTCTATTTTGAGGCACCTTACTTTTAACATTAGAGGCTCTTTGACCTCTATTTTGAGGCTCCTTACTTTGAGCATTAGAGGCTCTTTAACATCTATTTTAAGAATGCTCACTTTCAGCATTAGATTTTCTTTGACATCTTTTTTTTTTAGGCTCCTTACTTTTAGCATTAGAGGGTCTTTGACCTCTATTTTGAGGGTCCTTACTTTTAGAATTTGAGGGTGTTTGACCTCTATTTTGAGGCTCCTTACTTTTAGCATTAAAGGCTCTTTGAACCCTATTTTGAGGCTCCTTAGTTTAGCATTAGAGGTTCTTTGACCTCTATTTTGAGGCTTATTACTTTTAGCACTAAAGGCTCTTTGACCTCTATTTTGAGGCTCCTTTGTTTAGCATTAGAGGGTCTTTGACCTCTTTTTTTAGGCTCCTTACTTTTAGCTTTAAAGGCTCTTTGACCTCTATTTTGAGGCTCCTTAGTTTAGCATTAGAGGGTATTTGACCTCTATTTTAAGGCTCCTTACTTTTAGCATTAAAGGCTCTTTGACGTCTATTTTGAGGGTCCTCAGTTTAGCATTAGAGGGTCTTTGACATCTATTTTGAGGCTCCTTACTTTGAGGATTAGAGGCTCTTTGACCTCTATTTTGAGGCTCTTTACTTCTAGCATTAGAGGCTCTTTGACCTCTATTTTAAGACTGCTCACTTTCAGCATTAGAGTTTCTTTGACATCTTTTTTTTAGGCTCCTTACTTTTAGCATTAGAGGGTCTTTGACCTCTATTTTGAGGCTCCTTACTTTTAGAATTTGAGGGTCTTTGACCTCTATTTTGAGGCTCCTTACGTTTAGCATTAGAGGGTCTTTGACCTCTGTTTTGAGGCTCCTTACTTTTAGCATTAGAGGGTATTTGACCTATATTTTGAGGCTCCTTACTTTTAGCTTTAGAGGCTCTTTGACCTCTATTTTGAGGCTCCTTACGTTTAACATTAGAGGGCATTTGACCTCTATTTTGAGGAACCTTACTTTTAACATTAGAGGCTCTTTGACCTCTATTTTGAGGCTCCTTACTTTGAGCATTAGAGGCTCTTTGACCTCTATTTTAAGAATGCTCACTTTCATCATTAGAGTTTCATTGACATCTTTTTTTTAAGGCTCCTTACTTTTAGCATTAGAGGGTCTTTGACCTCTATTTTGAGGGTCCTTACTTTTAGAATTTGAGGGTGTTTGACCTGTATTTTGAGGCTCCTTACTCTTAGCATTAAAGGCTCTTTGAACCCTATTTTAAGGCTCCTTAGTTTAGCATTAGAGGTTCTTTGACCTCTATTTTGAGGCTTATTACTTTTAGCACTAAAGGCTCTTTGACCTCTATTTTGAGGATCCTTAGTTTAGCATTAGAGGGTCTTTGACCTCTTTTTTTAGGCTCCTTACTTTTAGCATTAAAGGCTCTTTGACCTCTATTTTGAGGCTCCTTAGTTTAGCATTAGAGGGTATTTGACCTCTATTTTAAGGCTCCTTACTTTTAGCATTAAAGGCTCTTTGACCTCTATTTTGAGGGTCCTCAGTTTAGCATTAGAGGGTCTTTGACCTCTATTTTGAGGCTCCTTACTTTAATCATTACAGGCTGTTTGACCTCTATTTTAAGACTGCTCACTTTTAGTATTATAGTCTCTTTGACATCTTTTTTTGAGGCTCCTTAATTTTAGCATTAGAAGGTCTTTGACCTCTATTTTGAGGCTTCTTACTATTAGCAATTAAGGGCCTTTGACCTCTGTTTTGAGGCTCCTTACCTTTAGCATTAGAGGGTCTTTGACCTCAATTTTGAGGCTCCTTACTTTTAGCATTAAAGGCTCTTTGACCTCTATTTTAAAACTGCTCACTTTTAGCATTAGAGTCTCTTTGACCACTATTTTGAGGCTCCTTACTTTTAGTATTAGAGGCTCTTTGGCCTCTTATTTTAAGGGTCCTTACTTTTAGTATTAGAGGCTCTTTGACCTCTATTTTGAGGCTCCTTACTTTTAGCATTAGAGGCTCTTTGACCTCTATTTTGAGGCTTCTTACTTTTAGCATTAGAGGCTCTTTGACCTCTATTTTGAGGCTCCTTACTTTTAGCATTAGAGGCTCTTTGACCTCTATTTTGAGGCTTCTTATGTTTAGCATTAGAGGGTCTTTGATCTCTATTTTGAGGCTCCTTACTTTTAACGTTAGAGGCTCTTTGACCTCCATTTTGAGGCTCCTTACTTTTAGCATTAGAGGCTCTTTGACCTCTATTTTGAGGCTCCTTACTTTTAGCATTAGATGGTCTTTGATCTCTATTTTGAGGCTCCTTGCATTTAGCATTAGATGGTCTTTGACCTCTGTTTCGATGTTCCTTACTTTTAGCATTAGAGGCTCTTTGACCTCTATTTTAAGGCTCCTTACGTTTAGCATTAGAGGGTATTTGACCTCTATTTTGAGGCTCCTTACTTTTAGCATTAGAGGCTCTTTGACCTCTATTTTGAGGCTGCTCACTCCTAGCATTAGAGGCTCTTCGATCTTGGTTTTGAGGCTCCTTACATTTAATATTAGAGGCTCTTTGACTTATTTTGAGGCTCCTTACTTTTAGCTCTTTAACCTCTATTTTGAGGCTCCTTACTTTTAGCATTAAAAGGCTCCTTGACCTCTATTTTGAGGCTCCTTACATTTAATATTAGAGGCTCTTTGACCTATTTTGAGGCTCCTTACTTTTAGCTCTTTAACCTCTATTTTGAGGCTCCTTACTTTTAGCATTAAAAGGCTCCTTGACCTCTATTTTGAGGCTCCTTACTTTTAGCATTAGAGGCTCTTTGACCTCTATTTTGAGGTTCCTTACTTTTAGCATTAGAGGCTCTTTGACCTCTATTTTGAGGCTCCTTACTTTTAGCATTAGAGGGTTTTTGACCTCTATTTTGAGGCTTTTTATGTTTAGCATTAGAGGCTCTTTGATTTCTATTTTGAGGCTCCTTACCTTTAGCATTAGAGGCTCTTTGACCTCTATTTTGAGGCTCCTTATTTTTAGGATTAGAGGGTCTTTGACCTCTATTTTGAGTCTTCTTATGTTTAGCATTAGAGGCTCTTTGATCTTTATTTTGAGGCTCCTTGCTTTTAGCATTAGAGGCTCTTTGACCTCTATTTTGAGGCTCCTTACTTTCAGCATTAGAGGCTCTTTGACCTCTATTCTAAAGCTCCTTACTTTGAGCATTAGAGGGTCTTTTATCTCTATTTTGAGGCTTCTTACTTTTAGCATTAGAGGCGCTTTGACCTCTATTTTGAGGCTCCTTACTTTTAGTATTAGAGGCTCTTTCACCTCTATTTTTAGGCTCCATACTTTAAGCATTATAGGCTCTTTGACCTCTATTTTGAGGCTTTTTACGTTCACCATTAGAGGCTCTTTGACCTCTATTTTGAGGCTTCTTATGTTTAGCATTAGAGGCTCTTTGACCTCTATTTTGAAGCTTCTTATGTTTAGCATTAGACGCTCTTTGATCTCTTTTTTGAGGCTCCTTACTTTAACATTAGAGGCTCTTTGACCTCTATTTTGAGGCTCCTTACTTTGAGCATTAGAGGCTCTTTGACCTCTATTTTGAGGTTCCTTACTTTTAGCATTAGATGGTCTTTGACTCTATTTTGAGGCTACTTGCATTTAGCATTAGATGGTTTTGACCTCTTTTTTGATGTTCCTTACTTTTAGCATTAGAGGCTCTTTGACCTCTATTTTAAGGCCTCTTAGGTTTAGCATTAGAGGGTATTTGACCTCTATTTTGAGGCTCCTTACTTTTAGCATTAGAGGCTCTTTGACCTCTATTTTGAGGCTGCTCACTCCTAGCATTAGAGTCTCTTTGACCTCGGTTTTGAGGCTCCTTACATTTAATATTAGAGGCTCTTTGACCTATTTTGAGGCTCCTTACTTTTAGCTCTTTAACCTCTATTTTAAGGCTCCTTATTCTCAGCATTAGAGGGTCTTTCACCTCGGATTTGAGGGGCAGTATTTCCTGCATTAGAGGCCCTTTGACCTCTATTTTGAGGTTCCTTACTTTTAGCATTAGAAGCTTTTTGACCTCTATTTTGAGGCTCCTTACTTTTAGCCTTTGAGGCTATTTGACCTCTATTTTGAGGCACCTTACTTTTAGCCTTAGAGGCTCTTTGACCTCTATTTTGAGGCTCCTTACTTTTAGCATTAGAGGGTTGTTTGACCTCTATTTTGATGCTTCTTATGTTTAGCATTAGAGGCTCTTTGATCTCTATTTTAAGGCTCCTTACTTTTAGCATTAGAGGCTCTTTGACCTCTATTTTGAGGCTCCTTACTTTTAGCATTAGAGGGTCTTTGACCTCTATTTTGAGGCTTCTTATGTTTAGCATTAGAGGCTCTTTGATCTCTATTTTGAGGCTCCTTGCTTTCAGCATTAGAGGCTCTTTGACCTCTATTTTGAGGCTCCTTACTTTTAGCATTAGAGGCCCTTTGACCTCTATTTTGAGGCTCCTAACTTTTAGCATTTGAGGGTCTTTGACCTTTTTTTTGAAGCTTCTTACTTTTAGCATTAGAGGCGCTTTGACCTCTATTTTGAGGCTCCTTACTTTTAGTATTAGAGGCTCTTTCACCTCTATTTTTAGGCTCCATACTTTAAGCATTAGAGGCTCTTTGACCTCTATTTTGAGGCTCCTTACTTTGAGCATTAGAGGCTCTTTGAACCCTATTTTGAGGCTCCTTAGTTTAACATAAGAGGTTCTTTGACCTCTATTTTGAGGCTTTTTACATTTAGCACTAAAGGCTCTTTGACCTCTATTTTGAGGCTCCTTAGTTTAGCATTAGAGTGTCTTTGACCTCTATTTTTAGGCTCCTTACTTTTAGCATTAAAGGCTCTTTGACTTCTATTTTGAGGCTCCTTAGTTTAGCATTAGAGGGTATTTGACCTCTATTTTAAGGCTCCTTACTTTTAGCATTAAAGGCTCTTTGACCTCTATTTTGAGGGTCCTTAGTTTAGCATTAGAGGGTCTTTGACCTCTATTTTGAGGCTCCTTACTTTAATCATTACAGGCTGTTTGACCTCTATTTTAAGACTGCTCACTTTTAGCATTATAGTATCTTTGACATCTTTTTTTGAGGCTCCTTAATTTTAGCATTAGAGAGTCTTTGACCTCTATTATGAGGCTTCTTACTATTAGCAATTAAGGGCCTTTGACATCTATTTTGAGGCTCCTTACGTTTAGCATTAGAGGGTCTTTGACCTCTGTTTTGAGGCTCCTTACCTTTAGCATTAGAGGGTCTTTGACCTCAATTGTGAGGCTCCTTACTTTTAGCATTAAAGGCTCTTTGACCTCTATTTTAGGACTGCTCACTTTTAGCATTAGAGTCTCTTTGACCACTATTTTGAGGCTCCTTACTTTTAGTATTAGAGGCTCTTTGGCCTCTTATTTTAAGGGTCCTTACTTTTAGTATTAGAGGCTCTTTGACCTCTATTTTGAGGCTCCTTACTTTTAGCATTAGAGGCTCTTTGACCTCTATTTTGAGGCTTCTTACTTTTAGCATTAGAGGCTCTTTGACCTCTATTTTGAGGCTCCTTACTTTTAGCATTTGAGGGTCTTTGACCTTTATTTTGAGGCTTCTTATGTTTAGCATTAGAGGCTCTTTGATCTCTATTTTGAGGCTCCTTACTTTTAACGTTAGAGGCTCTTTGACCTCTATTTTGAGGCTCCTTACTTCTAGCATTAGAGGCTTTTTGACCTCTATTTTGAGGCTCCTTACTTTTAGCATTAGATGGTCTTTGACCTCTATTTTGAGGCTCCTTGCATTTAGCATTAGATGGTCTTTGACCTCTGTTTCGATGTTCCTTACTTTTAGCATTAGAGGCTCTTTGACCTCTATTTTAAGGCCCCTTAGGTTTAGCATTAGAGGGTATTTGACCTCTATTTTGAGGCTCCTTACTTTTAGCATTAGAGGCTCTTTGACCTCTATTATGAGGCTGCTCACTCCTAGCATTATAGTCTCTTTGATCTTTGTTTTGAGGCTCCTTACATTTAATATTAGAGGCTCTTTGACCTATTTTGAGGCTCCTTACTTTTAGCTCTTTAACCTCTATTTTGAGGCTCCTTACTTTTAGCATTAAAAGGCTCCTTGACCTCTATCTTGAGGCTCCTTACTTTTAGCATTAGAGGGTCTTTGACCTCTATTTTGAGGCTCCTTAATTTTAGCATTAGAGGCTCTTTGACCTCTTTTTTGAGGCTCCTTACTTTTAGCATTAGAGGGTTTTTTACCTCTATTTTGAGGCTTTTTATGTTTAGCATTAGAGGCTCTTTGATTTCTATTTCGAGGCTCCTTACTTTTAGCATTAGAGGCTCTTTGACCTCTATTTTGAGGCTACTTACTTTTAGCATTAGAGGGTCTTTGACCTCTATTTTGAGTCTTCTTTTGTTTAGCATTTGAGGCTCTTTGATCTCTATTTTGAGGCTCCTTGCTTTTATCATTAGAGGCTCTTTGACCTCTATTTTCAGGCTCCTTACTTTCAGCATTAGAGGCTCTTTTATCTCTATTTTGAGGCTTCTTACTTTTAGCATTAGAGGCGCTTTGACCTCTATTTTGAGGCTCCTTACTTTTAGTATTAGAGGCTCTTTGATCTCTATTTTGAGGCTCCTTGCTTTCAGCATTAGAGGCTCTTTGACCTCTATTTTGAGGCTCCTTACTTTTAGCATTAGAGGCCCTTTGACCTCTATTTTGAGGCTCCTTACTTTTAGCATTAGAGGGTCTTTGACCTTTATTTTGAAGCTTCTTACTTTTAGCATTAGAGGCGCTTTGACCTCTATTTTGAGGCTCCTTACTTTTAGTATTAGAGGCTCTTTCACCTCTATTTTTAGGCTCCATACTTTAAGCATTAGAGTCTATTTGACCTCTATTTTGAGGCTCCTTACTTTGAGCATTAGAGGCTCTTTGAACCCTATTTTGAGGCTCCTTAGTATAGCATTAGAGGTTCTTTTACCTCTATTTTGAGGCTTATTACATTTAGCACTAAAGGTTCTTTGACCTCTATTTTGAGGCTCCTTAGTTTAGCATTAGAGGGTCTTTGACCTCTATTTTTAGGCTCCTTACTTTTAGCATTAAAGGCTCTTTGACTTCTATTTTGAGGCTCCTTAGTTTAGCATTAGAGGGTATTTGACCTCTATTTTAAGGCTCCTTACTTTTAGCATTAAAGGCTCTTTGACCTCTATTTTGAGGGTCCTTAGTTTAGCATTAGAGGGTCTTTGACCTCTATTTTGAGGCTCCTTACTTTAATCATTACAGGCTGTTTGACCTCTATTTTAAGACTGCTCACTTTTAGCATTATAGTCTTTTTGACATCTTTTTTTGAGGCTCCTTAATTTTAGCATTAGATGGTCTTTGACCTCTATTATGAGGCTTCTTACTATTAGCAATTAAGGGCCTTTGACCTCTATTTTGAGGCTCCTTACGTTTAGCATTAGAGGGTCTTTGACCTCTGTTTTGAGGCTCCTTACCTTTAGCATTAGAGGGTCTTTGACCTCAATTTTGAGGCTCCTTACTTTTAGCATTAAAGGCTCTTTCACCTCTATTTTAAGACTGCTCACTTTTAGCATTAGAGTCTCTTTGACCTCTATTTTGAGGCTCCTTACTTTTAGTATTAGAGGCTCTTTGGCCTCTTATTTTAAGGGTCCTTAATTTTAGTATTAGAGGGTCTTTGATCTCTATTTTGAGGCTCCTTACTTTTAGCATTAGAGGCTCTTTGACCTCTATTTTGAGGCATCTTACTTTTAGCATTAGAGGCTCTTTGACCTCTATTTTGAGGCTCCTTACTTTTAGCATTAGAGGCTCTTTGACCTCTATTTTGAGGCTTCTTATGTTTAGCATTAGAGGCTCTTTGATCTCTATTTTGAGGCTCCTTACTTTTCACGTTAGAGGCTCTTTGACCTCTATTTTGAGGCTCCTTACTTTCAGCATTAGAGGCTCTTTGACCTCTATTTTGAGGCTCCTTACTTTTAGCATTAGATGGTCTTTGACCTCTATTTTGAGGCTCCTTGCATTTAGCATTAGATGGTCTTTGACCACTATTTTGAGGCTCCTTACTTTTAGTATTAGAGGCTCTTTGGCCTCTTATTTTAAGGGTCCTTACTTTTAGTATTAGAGGCTCTTTGACCTCTATTTTGAGGCTCCTTACTTTTAGCATTAGAGGCTCTTTGACCTCTATTTTGAGGCTTCTTACTTTTAGCATTAGAGGCTCTTTGACCTCTATTTTGAGGCTCCTTACTTTTAGCATTTGAGGGTCTTTGACCTTTATTTTGAGGCTTCTTATGTTTAGCATTAGAGGCTCTTTGATCTCTATTTTGAGGCTCCTTACTTTTAACGTTAGAGGCTCTTTGACCTCTATTTTGAGGCTCCTTACTTCTAGCATTAGAGGCTTTTTGACCTCTATTTTGAGGCTCCTTACTTTTAGCATTAGATGGTCTTTGACCTCTATTTTGAGGCTCCTTGCATTTAGCATTAGATGGTCTTTGACCTCTGTTTCGATGTTCCTTACTTTTAGCATTAGAGGCTCTTTGACCTCTATTTTAAGGCCCCTTAGGTTTAGCATTAGAGGGTATTTGACCTCTATTTTGAGGCTCCTTACTTTTAGCATTAGAGGCTCTTTGACCTCTATTATGAGGCTGCTCACTCCTAGCATTATAGTCTCTTTGATCTTTGTTTTGAGGCTCCTTACATTTAATATTAGAGGCTCTTTGACCTATTTTGAGGCTCCTTACTTTTAGCTCTTTAACCTCTATTTTGAGGCTCCTTACTTTTAGCATTAAAAGGCTCCTTGACCTCTATCTTGAGGCTCCTTACTTTTAGCATTAGAGGGTCTTTGACCTCTATTTTGAGGCTCCTTAATTTTAGCATTAGAGGCTCTTTGACCTCTTTTTTGAGGCTCCTTACTTTTAGCATTAGAGGGTTTTTTACCTCTATTTTGAGGCTTTTTATGTTTAGCATTAGAGGCTCTTTGATTTCTATTTCGAGGCTCCTTACTTTTAGCATTAGAGGCTCTTTGACCTCTATTTTGAGGCTACTTACTTTTAGCATTAGAGGGTCTTTGACCTCTATTTTGAGTCTTCTTTTGTTTAGCATTTGAGGCTCTTTGATCTCTATTTTGAGGCTCCTTGCTTTTATCATTAAAGGCTCTTTGACCTCTATTTTCAGGCTCCTTACTTTCAGCATTAGAGGCTCTTTTATCTCTATTTTGAGGCTTCTTACTTTTAGCATTAGAGGCGCTTTGACCTCTATTTTGAGGCTCCTTACTTTTAGTATTAGAGGCTCTTTGATCTCTATTTTGAGGCTCCTTGCTTTCAGCATTAGAGGCTCTTTGACCTCTATTTTGAGGCTCCTTACTTTTAGCATTAGAGGCCCTTTGACCTCTATTTTGAGGCTCCTTACTTTTAGCATTAGAGGGTCTTTGACCTTTATTTTGAAGCTTCTTACTTTTAGCATTAGAGGCGCTTTGACCTCTATTTTGAGGCTCCTTACTTTTAGTATTAGAGGCTCTTTCACCTCTATTTTTAGGCTCCATACTTTAAGCATTAGAGTCTCTTTGACCTCTATTTTGAGGCTCCTTACTTTGAGCATTAGAGGCTCTTTGAACCCTATTTTGAGGCTCCTTAGTATAGCATTAGAGGTTCTTTGACCTCTATTTTGAGGCTTATTACATTTAGCACTAAAGGTTCTTTGACCTCTATTTTGAGGCTCCTTAGTTTAGCATTAGAGGGTCTTTGACCTCTATTTTTAGGCTCCTTACTTTTAGCATTAAAGGCTCTTTGACTTCTATTTTGAGGCTCCTTAGTTTAGCATTAGAGGGTATTTGACCTCTATTTTAAGGCTCCTTACTTTTAGCATTAAAGGCTCTTTGACCTCTATTTTGAGGGTCCTTAGTTTAGCATTAGAGGGTCTTTGACCTCTATTTTGAGGCTCCTTACTTTAATCATTACAGGCTGTTTGACCTCTATTTTAAGACTGCTCACTTTTAGCATTATAGTCTTTTTGACATCTTTTTTTGAGGCTCCTTAATTTTAGCATTAGATGGTCTTTGACCTCTATTATGAGGCTTCTTACTATTAGCAATTAAGGGCCTTTGACCTCTATTTTGAGGCTCCTTACGTTTAGCATTAGAGGGTCTTTGACCTCTGTTTTGAGGCTCCTTACCTTTAGCATTAGAGGGTCTTTGACCTCAATTTTGAGGCTCCTTACTTTTAGCATTAAAGGCTCTTTCACCTCTATTTTAAGACTGCTCACTTTTAGCATTAGAGTCTCTTTGACCTCTATTTTGAGGCTCCTTACTTTTAGTATTAGAGGCTCTTTGGCCTCTTATTTTAAGGGTCCTTAATTTTAGTATTAGAGGGTCTTTGATCTCTATTTTGAGGCTCCTTACTTTTAGCATTAGAGGCTCTTTGACCTCTATTTTGAGGCATCTTACTTTTAGCATTAGAGGCTCTTTGACCTCTATTTTGAGGCTCCTTACTTTTAGCATTAGAGGCTCTTTGACCTCTATTTTGAGGCTTCTTATGTTTAGCATTAGAGGCTCTTTGATCTCTATTTTGAGGCTCCTTACTTTTCACGTTAGAGGCTCTTTGACCTCTATTTTGAGGCTCCTTACTTTCAGCATTAGAGGCTCTTTGACCTCTATTTTGAGGCTCCTTACTTTTAGCATTAGATGGTCTTTGACCTCTATTTTGAGGCTCCTTGCATTTAGCATTAGATGGTCTTTGACCTCTGTTTTGATGTTCCTTACTTTTAGCATTAGAGGCTCTTTGACCTCTATTTTAAGGCCCCTTAGGTTTAGCATTAGAGGGTATTTGACCTCTATTTTGAGGCTCCTTACTTCTAGCATTAGAGGCTCTTTGACCTCTATTTTGAGGCTGCTCACTCCTAGCATTAGAGTCTCTTTGATCTTGGTTTTGAGGCTCCTTACATTTAATATTAGAGGCTCTTTGACCTATTTTGAGGCTCCTTACTTTTAGCTCTTTAACCTCTATTTTGAGGCTCCTTACTTTTAGCATTAAAAGGCTCCTTGACCTCTATTTTGAGGCTCCTTACTTTTAGCATTAGAGGCTCTTTGACCTCTATTTTGAGGCTCCTTACTTTTGGCATTAGAGGCTCTTTGACCTCTATTTTGAGGCTCCTTACTTTTAGCATTAGAGGGTTTTTGACCTCTATTTTGAGGCTTCTTATGTTTAGCATTAGAGGCTCTTTGATTTCTATTTTGAGGCTCCTTACTTTTAGCATTCGAGGCTCTTTGACCTCTATTTTGAGGCTCCTTACTTTTAGCAAAAGAGGGTCTTTGACTTCTATTTTGAGTCTTCTTATGTTTACCATTAGAGGCTCTTTGATCTCTATTTTGAGGCTCCTTGCTTTTAGCATTAGAGGCTCTTTGACCTCTATTTTGAGGCTCCTTACTTTCAGCATTAGAGGCTCTTTGACCTCTATTCTGAGGCTCCTTACTTTGAGCATTAGAGGGTCTTTTATCTCTGTTTTGAGTCTTCTTACTTTTAGCATTAGAGGCGCTTTGACCTCTATTTTGAGGCTCCTTACTTTTAGTATTAGAGGCTCTTTCACCTCTATTTTTAGGCTCCATACTTTAAGCATTATAGGCTTTTTGACCTCTATTTTGAGACTTTTTACGTTCAGCATTAGAGGCTCTTTGACCTCTATTTTGAGGCTTCTTATGTTTAGCATTAGAGGCTCTTTGACCTCTATTTTGAGGCTTCTTATGTTTAGCATTAGAGGCTCTTTGATCTCTTTTTTGAGGCTTCTTACTTTTAACATTAGAGGCTCTTTGACCTCTATTTTGAGGCTCCTTACTTTGAGCATTAGAGGCTCTTTGACCTCTATTTTGAGGTTCCTTACTTTTAGCATTAGATGGTCTTTGACCTCTTTTTTGAGGCTACTTGCATTTAGCATTAGATGGTTTTGACCTCTTTTTTGATGTTCTTTACTTTTAGCATTAGAGGGTCTTTGACCTCTATTTTAAGGCCCCTTAGGTTTAGCATTAGAGGGTATTTGACCTCTATTTTGAGGCTCCTTACTTTTAGCATTAGAGGCTCTTTGACCTCTATTTTGAGGCTGCTCACTCCTAGCATTAGAGTCTCTTTGACCTTGGTTTTGAGGCTCCTTACATTTAATATTAGAGGCTCTTTGACCTATTTTGAGGCTCCTTACTTTTAGCTCTTTAACCTCTATTTTGAGGCTCCTTACTCTCAGCATTAGAGGGTCTTTCACCTCGGATTTGAGGGGCAGTATCTCCTGCATTAGAGGCTCTTAGACCTATATTTAGAGGCTCCTTACTTTTAGCATTAGAAGCTTTTTTACCTCTATTTTGAGGCTCCTTACTTTTAGCATTTGAGGCTATTTGACCTCTATTTTGAGGCTCCTTACTTTTAGCCTTAGAGGCTCTTTGACCTCTATTTTGAGGCTCCTTACTTTTAGCATTAGAGGGTCTTTGACCTCTATTTTGAGGCTTCTTATGTTTAGCATTAGAAGCTCTTTGATCTCTATTTTGAGGCTCCTTACTTTTAGCATTAGAGGCTCTTTGACCTTTATTTTGAGGCTCCTTACTTCTAGCATTAGAGGGTCTTTGACCTCTATTTTGAGGCTTCTTATGTTTAGCATTAGAGGCTCTTTGATCTCTATTTTGAGGCTCCTTGCTTTCAGCATTAGAGGCTCTTTGACCTCTATTTTGAGGCTCCTTACTTTTAGCATTAGAGGCCCTTTGACCTCTATTTTGAGGCTCCTTACTTTTAGCATTAGAGGGTCTTTGACTTTTATTTTGAAGCTTCTTACTTTTAGCATTAGAGGCGCGTTGACCTCTATTTTGAGGCTCCTTACTTTTAGTATTAGAGGCTCTTTCACCTCTATTTTTAGGCTCCATACTTTAAGCATTAGAGGCTCTTTGACCTCTATTTTGAGGCTCCTTACTTTGAGCATTAGAGGCTCTTTTATCTCTATTTTGAGGTTTTTTACATTTAGCATTAGAGACTGTTCGACCTCTATTTTGAGGCTCCTTACTTTTAGCATTAGAGGCTCTTTGACCTCTATTTCGAGGCTCCTTACTTTGAGCATTAGAGGCTATTTTATCTCTATTTAGAGGCTTCTTACATTTAGCTTTAGAGGGTCTTTGACCTCTTTTTTGAGGCTCCTTACTTTTAGTATTAGAAGTTCTTTGACCTCTATTTTGAGGCTCCTTACTTTTAGCATTATAGGGTCCTTTACCTCTATTTTGAGGCTCCTTACTTTTAACATTAGAGGCTCTTTGACCTCTGTTTTGAGGCTCCTTACTTTTAGCATTAGAGGTTCTTTGACCTCTATTTTGAGGTGCTATACTCTAGCATTGGAGTTTCTTTGACCTTTATTTTAATCCCCTTACCTCTAACATTAAAAGCTCTTTGCCCCCTATTTTTGGGTGCTTTATTTCTAGCACTAGAGGCTCTTTGAGACCTCGGTTTTAAGGCGACTAACCGGTAATAGTAGAGGCTATTTGATCTCAGTTTTTAGGTGACTCACCTCTATAATGAAAGGCTATTTTTTATACTTCTTCATATAAAGGCTTTCCTTCTCTATTCTCTTCTGTCTTTTATAGTTTTTCAAGATCTCTTCTGCTTAGTTCGTCAGTCTCCTTCGAGATTACAAGAGACATTTCAGTGCTGTCTGTCCTCGGTTCGTCAGATTCCTCGGAGAAATCGATGGCTTTCATGTCTTTACCTATAAGGGCGATGGGTAAAGACATGGATGCCATTGATTTCTTGGCATACACTATACGCCATCATACTAAAGTCAACGAAGAGCAACACAATATATTTACCAATGTCGTCCTGATATGTTCTATCTTCAATGCCGAATTTTGAAGAAACACACGTCACTCACTGCTTTGCACCAATGCAATCCAATTATAGGACATCGTCACTAAACCGCAAGCAAATTATCCTTCAAGGCGCTTACATTATGATCTTCAAAGCTCGCCAACTTCGGCAGCACCTATCCAAACTATCTATAGATGAAGGTGTTCCGAATAACCTCCAGTTCATCCTGTAGCTGTAACAAAATTCTCACAGTCAGTTACCTGTTCCGCCAGAACGCGAGCTCTGTGAGTAAAGTGAAATCCTCCTCCCAATGTTCACTGCGTAAACTTCCATAGCTAAAGTACATACATATCGTGAGGTGTTGCAAAGTATGTTTAAAAAAAAAGAAAAGAGAGAGAGAGAGAGATCAGGTCTTCAGAAGTCTTTTGGAATCCGAGGCGGAGCTGTTCAGAACTGCTCCGGGAAGATTCCGTTCTGGAGTCATTCAGAACTCTATGCTAAGTCTACGGCTATTTCTTCTGAAGTCATTTGGAGAGGAGATTCAGGAAGATTTTCTTCCGAAATCGTTCAGAGATTTCTGGAATCATTCAGAATTCCATACTAAGTCTATGGATATTTCTTCTGAATCCTTTTGGAGATGCAAGAAGATTTTCTCCCGAAGCCGTTTAGGACTCGCGAAAAATTCTCTTTTTTTCTCTGGTTTCAATAGGCCCTAATAATAATAATAATAATAATAATAGTAATAGTAATAGTAATAGTAATAGTAATAATTAATAATAATAATAATAGTAATAAATTACGTGATTTGATTTACAGCTCCGTGAAGATTCCGTTCTGGACACATTCAGAGCTCTATGCTAAGTCTACGGCTATTTCTTCTGAAGACATTTGGAGATTCAGGGTTTTCTTTTGAAGTCGTTCATATTCGTATCTGGAATCATTCAGAATTCCATGCTGTCTATGGTAATTTCTTCTGAATCCATTTGGAGAAACCACGATTTTCTTCCGAAGCCATTTAGAACTCGCGAAAAATTCTCTTTTTCTCTGGTTTCAATAGGCCCTAATAACTCATATTAATAATAATAATAATAATAATAATAATAATAATAATGAACAGTGATTTGATCTACTGCTCCGGGAAGATTCCGTTCTTGAGTCATTTAGAACTCTATGCTAAGTCTACGGCTATTTCTTCTGAAGCCATTTGGAGATTGACGAAGATTTTCTTCCGAAGCCGTTTAGGACTCGCGAAAAATTCTCTTTTTCTCTGGTTTCAATAGGCCCTAATAATAATAATAATAATAATAATAATAATAATAATAATAATAATAATAATAATAATAATAATAATTTTTGTAAGTAACAATCCGCTACCTACAGCTCTCCATTTGGTTAATGCCTTTCTGCTCTTGGTGTCATCATCATTATTCCTACCCCTTCTCTTCTAACTCCATCTGTTCCTTAGGGCCAAGATATCCAAACTATATTTCATAAATTCATTCTCTACTAGCTTTAACTTCCCAGTTTGATTCATGGTTCTAACACTTCAATTACCAATTTTCAATTTTTCTTTAGTATTTACAAACCGGGAGTTTCTTAGCAACCCACTACGGCCGGGACTAGGGGCAATTCTTTCATTTTCGCTTTCCATAGACTGACTAAATCTATAGAGGATTCATTGGCTAAATTCATCAAAGAATAGCCAGTTTCTTAGTGATGCGCAGCGCCTATCTAAATAAGGCAAGTGACCCCTGCCGGTCCATAGTAATTCCAGTAAGATCAACTGCCGGGCATTAGAAGCACCAAACGGATACATACCTTTTTCAAATTACAGATGGAATTAATGGTCCTTTATTTATGGAACCCATGCCTCAAAGAGAATGTTTAGTGCCATATTTAAAAGAACTGAAGCTGTTTTTTGAGCATTTGGTTGAATATTTAAATAGACCCGTCATATATTCAAGCATTTAAATTGTCACGTATATAGCTATAGTATATATTAAATGTTCACCTTTATTTCCAATTTTGTACTTGTCCCTATTTTCTCATTAGTAATAGGTTTGATTATCATTTTCTATGAAAAGAAAACTTTTTCTTTTTTATTTTCTTATAAATCAATATGATTTTCTATTGAAATAAATGATAGAAAATATTTTCAAAGAGCTATCTTTTATCTATATTTCTAGTTAAAATTATCAAGAATATATATATATATATATATATATATATATATATATATATATATATATATATATATATATATATAGATATATATATATATATATATATATATATATATATATATATATATATATATATATATATATATATATATATATATATATATATATAGATATAGATAGATAGATAGATAGATAGATAGAAAGATAGATAGATAGATAGATAGATAGATAGATAGATAGTTTACAAAATCTATTACTTAGTAACTTAACATTATGAATTGATGTTTTTTAAATTAAGTGTCCAAAATTGCCTTACCATTTTTTCAAGGCGAGGCAAAATTGGACACTAGATATTCCATATTTTTTTTCATTCATTTTTTATTTTAAACCTTCCTTTAGCATCATCCACTAATTTGTTTTTAGAAAAAATAATTTCATGTATTATTTCTGAGAAACCCTAAAATGAAGGTGAGGCAATTATTGCACACCCATATTCAACAATTTATGTAGGGGTACTTAATACTTTTTAAAAACCAGACATACTAATATTTATAAAGTAGAAGGTTGGGCAATTTCTAATAGCATTATAGTTTTCTAAAATTATAAATAGTTTTAGAGATATTGTATCTGTCCAATATTTGCCTTACTTGTCCAAATTGCCTCTGTCCAAAATTGCCTTACTCTACTATATCAGTCATAAATTGTTTAATTTTCACATGAGCACACTTTTATTTTTTACATCATATATGAAAAAATAAGCCCTTTTCACAAGTTTTATAATGCAATGTACATATAGTGCACATATAACAATACATTAGAATGCATACAAATAAGTCTTGTAGGTCCTGTAGTCCATAAGGTTTTTATGTGCGATAGACCAAGAAAGTAGCCCTTATAGTAAAGTAACAGTCCCTCTAATAGCCTACCAAAGACAACTACCTTTGCTCTAATACTAGAACTAGAATTTAGGCTACTGAACACCATCACTCTGTGCTTGCTTTTGCATTAAAACTGTTTTCGTCTATTATACTCTGAGTTTTCAGAATTCTAAATTTTAGGGTAATGCTAGTCTGAAGATGACAGACAGATGACAGCAGAATATGACACCTGTGTTGCTACTGATTTTTTTATTTGAAAAGAGCATGATGAGATCAACATCAATAAAGTAATCCTTGCATAAATACCGAGCCTATTGCGAGTTCATCCAAATCTTAGCTCCAAAATCTTAAAATGTGATGAAAATGCATTTTGGAGTGAAATAAAATCTTACAACACACACAAGGATATTCAAATAAACACGATAAGTATTTTTACTTTAAAATGTTTATTAATTAATGGGAATTGACAAGACAGCTGGAAATGAATACAATGGAAAAATAATTATGGCACAGAAGTAACAGTATTCTTCATAAGATACTAAATACCCATTTTATCAAAATGTAATTCTAAGATAATTTTAAGATGTTTAGATTGATTTACACCTCTATTTGGAAAGAAGGAAACTTGATGGGCGAGCAACGGGACTTCACAAAAGCTATGGTTTGGTCCAGGCTTCTTTAATGACGTCATACGAGATTCATCTAGTGTCGGCGTCGCTCTTTGCGTTCCAATGATTTTTCAAAGTAATTTCCGTTGATATTATTCATTTTACCGTTCCAAAAGCCGCTTAAAGAATTGTCGGATGAATGGTGTAGCTCTCCAGCTAATGTGTCAGCATTTCCATTTACAGTCTGGAAAAAAAAAAAAATCATAGATCTTAGACGAACTAAAAAAAAGACATAAACGAAAACAGAGAGAGAGAGAGAGAGAGAGTTACTTTCAAAAGGCCAAACATTTTTGCATAAGGATGACAACTTACAATAATTTACAACTCTCAGAAGTACCTTGAGAAAATCTAAATATTCTGCTTTATCTTTTTACCCCAACTTACAAGTGCTGCACAAATTTTACACCATTATGAAATAACAGCATCGTGCCATTTATTATTGACTTCCTTTCTTACAAGAATAGAGACTCAGATTTTATTTTGTCTATTTGAATATCTTTAGATCGTAGTATTCTGAACATTATCACACCAGTACTGATGATATCCAGAGATGTTGGTATCCAGACACTGAATATTGCTTGGAAGTATGTTCCTTTTTTCACAGTCATTTGTCAACTGATAGAAAAGTCTTTCCCACCTTCGCGGTCAAGTGTTTTTTATTGGCATAGATCTAAGAATCTCATTGTGACAATCAATTGTTGGAGCAAAATTTAAAGTAATTATGAGCGTAGTTTGAAGAGAAGTTATAAATGTGATGATGAATTTATTAAAGACAAGGGAGATTCATAGGAAGGGTAAATGAGAAGACAGCCTATGAAAACTCGACCGAGGCTAATGACACATGATGAAGGCGCAGGCCTACGAGTAAACGAGGCCTATGCAAAATTTAAGTAGTTACAGGGGTCAGACGGGAGTGCTGAGTGATAAGAAATGTGAATAGCATCTCTACGTAACTTACTGAGAAACGGGAATGTACAGTATATTCTGTAGCCAAAGGGTTTATAGTAAAAAAAAAAAAAAGTTAGCAGGGGCTGGGATATGTTGGATGATTTGAATATGGTAGTCAAGAACAACCTGAAGAAAGAAAGACGTCAAGAATTAAATATGGGGGAAAATTTTGTATTAGAATACAGAAGGTGCTCTACTTACAAACATTTGGAAATACCAACGCAAATACAACTGGTTATAAATCTTATATATTTTACCAAAAGTTTGTATACTGTAATAAGATAAGGAAATACTGTAATAAAACTTTAGTATATCATTTATTGCAGTAAGCAAAATGACTTTTGCAATCACCTGATAATTATTTGTTGAATTTTGTAGCTGGAAATCGTACATTGGAGTCAGGTGAAGCCTACCCTGGGCCACAATTTAACAAAATTCTTGGAACCTATTATGTTTGCAAGTTGTGGACCTTCTGTATGTGGGTAAGAGGAAGGCTGATTTGGTGTAATAGTGTACCGAACAGAAGGGTGTATAAGTGTCCATAGCTGTTTTATAGGTTTGTAGGCGTGATGTGAGAGTTAAAAGTAAGTGGCTCTAAGTTATGAGCTACAAGATAAGAAAATCAGTACGGAATTATATTGTGGAGTTGTTGATTCACTGTGATAGAAGGGTTTGAAATTGTTTGCAAGTGGAGAGTGGTACAATCACAACATTAAGGTAAATTGAAAGCGATAAGATGGAATGGTAAATGTTGGAATGTATGGTAGAAGAATGAAAGTGATTAATTCATGTAAGCGCTTATAGAAGCAATCATAACAAATGAAGGTAAAATGAAGGAAAATGTGAGTCATGAACTGGATGTAGCAAGAAAGGTGGCACGGTTTGTTTAAAAGATTAGGGAGATACCTGAATGATACGTGAAAGGCAACGTGAGCATGTTCGGAGGAATTGTTGCGCTCACTTTCCTTTATGAAAGTAAAGTGTAGATTTTGAGAGTAAATGAAACAATAAATATAAAAAACATGGTTGAAATATATCTGGAAAAAACAATTTGTAACTGCTTACATAATGCTGATAATGTTTCTTTAACTATGTATGACTTAAAATTATAGGCGTGATTCTCAATAACATATACATTTTTTCAGAAACACATTAGGCCTGTCTCTTCTTCAATTGCACAATGGCTTATCGAGAAAGTATTTTAAGATTTTTGGTGATCAATATGTACTGCAGAAGTGTTTTGATTCTTTCATTCTACCTTGTTTTGAGTAGTGTTCTCCTGTCTGGTCTTATGCTATTGATTCTCATCTTAATTTGTTGGACAGGAACTTTCGGTCTATTAAATTTCTTATTCCTGATCTAGATATTAATCTCTGGCACCGTCGTTCAATTAGTTCGTTATGTATGTTGCATAAAATTTTTCATAATTCTGACCATCCTTTACAATCAGATCTTCCCAGACAGTACCACTGTATTCGTAATATTAGGCGTGCAGTTAAGTCAGGCCCTCTCCATCATGAGACTCAATACTGCAAAGTATTCTAGAACTTTAGTCCAGCTATGAACAAGTTGTGGAATGATCTTCCTAATCGGGTAGTTGAATCGGTAGAACTTCAAAAGTTCAAACTTGCTGCAAATGTTTTTATGATGAACAGGCAAACGTAAGTCTCTTTTTACAGTTTACAGTATATGTGAAAGATCTATTTTAATGCCGTTACTATTCTTGAAATATTTTACCCTAATTGTTTATTACTATTCATATAGTTTCTTATTTCCTTATTTCCTTTCCTGACTGGGCTATTTTTCCCTGAGGGAGCCCTAAGGCTTATAACATTCCGCTTTTCCAACTACGGTTGTAGCTTAGCTAGTAGTAGTAATAATAATAATAATAATAATAATAATAATAATAATAATAATAATAATAATAATAATAATAATAATAGCGTAAATGATGTAAGAAGAATGAATAGGGTGCAAAATAAGGAGACATAAAAGTGGTACAAAATTTTAGCTTAGGTTAAAGGATGGTTCAAAGTACTGAGAATTTTTAGGTGGTACGATCATATTGGAAGAATCGATGACTATGTTACTGATGAGTATAGTCCAGAAGTTCAGAGGTGGAAGGAGGTAAGATGATAAAGAAGCTTAGGGTTGTGGTAATATATTGGAAACATCCCTACCTAGCAATCTGTTAGACAGGAGTTCAAGCACCACTCAAGCTTGATAGTTTCTAGGAGCGTTTGCAACCTCCGCAATCTTGTGAGCTAGGGGGTGTTGTTTGGGGGGAGCATATAGGATCACTTGCTGGGTCATCAGCAGTCATTGCCTACCCCTAGCTTTGGCGCTGATTATATTAATATATGGCCAGTCTCTAGGGCATTGGCCTGTCACTTGCCTCTGCCATTCAAGAGTTACATTGAAAACCTTTAGAGGGTTGGATAGTAGATATGAAAGATATCTAAATTAAGTAATGGTAGTAGTGTTTGAAAAACAGAGGTAGAGTGCTGTGTAATGTGCTGATGATGAGCCGTCTGTGTAAGCGTATGAAACAACAAAGATTATTCAAGTTTACCATACTACTTGAAGAATGATTGTGGCAATGAGTATTGGTGTTTTCTTCCTCTGGACACGCCCCTAAAACTTAACTTAGAATACACACACACACACACACACACACACACACACATATATATATATATATATATATATATATATATATATATATATATATATATATATATGTGTGTGTGTATGTGTGTATAGCATATACGCGTAAAATAACACGCTATCAAACCAAAGTCTTTGACTTCTCTACTGAAGAGTACTTTATCATTTTTCAAGCCCCACTCTCTCTTTCTCTCTCTCTCTCTCTCTCTCTCTCTCTCTCTCTCTCTCTCTCTCTCTCTCTCTCTCTCTCTCTCTCTCTTAATAAAATGCACAACGAAATTATTATTTAAAAGCATGCATAAGTTATGTCAATTTAAGACAAACTGCAGTCTCCTTGATCATGAGCGATAATACATGAAATTGCTTAAAACTGTGTATCGAGTATTAAGTTTCACGAGTTTCTAGTAAATTTTACAGAGGATGATAATGTGTAACGTTTTTACTAATCTAAAGTTTTGAGACCACCACATCAAAAAGGCTAACACTACTTTAACTACCTGTCTTGGAAGATAACGCTTGAAAATTAGTCTAACCTCTGTGCGGGAGTTTGGAAATTCATGATCGGTGTTTTGGCTGTAGAGGAGTTTTGTGATGAATCTAAAGGGCTTCCAGACTTGCCCCAATAGATCTTCCAGCAGACCCCTCCCTTTCAATTGGTTTCTCACTTTCCATCGATATGAAGTCCATGGGTCAATATTTTTCGGTACCAGAGATCTCTTCTTCTGATGCTTATCCTCTCCTTTTTGGATATGTTCTCCTGGCTTCCATATATCCTGGAATGCTTGCTGGACTACCTTTGCATATTTAGAAACTACATTTTCTACTATTTTCACAAGGGAAAAGGGGAAAATACTCTCCTTAATCCGGCTAAATTGACCAACAGATGACATGTTATCTTTCAGGAAAATGTTATCGAGTAGTTCTTGGTTTGAGGTGAATATTTCTGAGATTACTGGTTGATCGATGAATTTCTTGCCCTCGCCAGCAAAGGAACCGATTTGTCCTGTTCTCCTTCCCAGCCCAGGGACCCCTAAGCCTGCGACCTGCAGCTGAGGAAGAACCAAGTTGAAGAGCCAGACGCCGAAGGCCAGGAACGCGATGGCAGAAAGGGCTGCATCGAGGCCATTAAAAGTGGTGCTGCTTTCAGTCCCTGTTGCGTAACTGTATGCAGGATACGAAGTGGCATACCCAGTGCCATAATCAGTGGTATAATACTGCTTCCCTTTCCTCGTACTCTGTTGTTTACTTGACTCCAGGCCGTAACTTGGATCGCCTCTCAAACTGCCGATTTTTCGCGCAAATAAATTACCTAAGTCTTCCAGTCCTACATATGGCGTTGAATTGGGTTTTTCGGGCGATGCTAAGTTAAAAAATCCCTCCAGTGTCCTTAGTCTCTGCTGAAGAGTACACTCTCCTATATCTGGGCACATCACTTTTGTCATATCCACACCCGCTGTTCTGGCGTAGCGTATCACAAGCAAAAGTACCAGAACACGAAGAGCCATGGTCCAAGCAAACGTGGAAACTACACGACGAAGAATACCACTTCCACTGTTATTTTACAGATGTATATCAACGATGCTTATCATTTGACGTAGATGGCTGACTGGGCTTTCGTGTATGTCGTAGTCTCGCAGAACCGCCTAATGCGTTACTGATATGCTCCCGACACTACGAACATACAACGTGACGAATCCGTTAACACCGCCTCTCTCTCTCTCTCTCTCTCTCTCTCTCTCTCTCTCTCTCTCTCTCTCTCTCCTCGTGAATCGTGACCCGCTGGCTTTGCCTCTTTTTCTTCTTCTTCTTCTTCTTCTTCTTCTTCTTCTTCTCATAAACAGCACCTTTTGCATGTTGCCTCTAGGAATGCCTGAGTGGTCGTGATTTTCACACGTCTAATTGCGTTTTTATGAGAGAGAGAGAGAGAGAGAGAGAGAGAGAGAGAGAGAGAGAGAGAGAGAGAGAGAGAGAGAGAGAGAGAGAGAGTCTCTTAAGTTTTTATTCAAAGAATATGCATCCCAACTGTAACGTATTTATTTTTCTTAATTGTCTTTGTCACTCATTAACAAATGTTATAGATTATATAAATCTTATCAAAATCTTAATATAATTTTTATAATCTATAACAGTATATAAATTATATAAAAAGAATTTGCGATCGAAATAAGAAATAGCTTCAAGTATATATATATATATATATATATATATATATATATATATATATATATATATATATAAAATAAACTCGCACATATCATGAAACACTACTTTACATAAGTCATAGGGAAAAATTCCTCGGGTTTAAAATGATTTACAAAAACATGATACCAATATTCTAGAGTGACTTTTTGGGCTTCGTTCTCCTAATTTGTTGTGAGTCCTGTGGTTTCTGAAGAACAGTTG
>NC_090743.1:74523856-74546356 GCF_036898095.1 Palaemon carinicauda
TCGAAGCAAGAGCCCATGCCATCACAAGGCTGGTTTAAACTAAAACGTGTTACTCCTGTTATTTTTCTTATCGCAGCCAATTATCTCCTGTCTCTATTTTCTAATCAAAAGGGTAATCTCTTTACTTTGTGAGCATCCGCTCTTTGATCATATTATTTGATGACCAAAACTCTACTAAACTGGATAATATATTACTGCATCGCTTTTAATTAATATCTCGAAATACAAGTGCACATATCTGTGTAATAATCCATTTCCTTTTTTACTTCGTAATATTACGGTCATTACAGTAATTTCCCTCCATAAAGTTAGGATTTAATCACTTAAACTCAGTAAATTATCTATTAGTTCTCCACTTTATGTCCAATTACTATGTGTACCCTAGAGGACTAATTCTGGTATGACACTTCTACACCTGTCGGAGAAGACCCGCTTTAAAAATGTCTTTGACATAATTACAAGGTTAAATGCCTCGAGTTATGGTTTTGTAACTATGTTCTCTGTGGACTTTTCTTGTCTCTCTTATTGCATGCAATAAAGCTACTTGGTCCGTGGACCGTAAAACAAGCGGTTAGTCCATGACCTGAGATGGACTCTTGACCATCCGAGCTATAAAAAGGAAGTATTGCTTTGTGGTTACCTTGGTTAAGAGTGGCGTTACCTTTGCTTATTTTCTAACATATTCTCTCTCTCTCTCTCTCTCTCTCTCTCTCTCTCTCTCTCTCTCTCTCTCTCTCTCTCTCTCTCTCTCTCTCTCTCTCTAACGGTTTACAGTGCTTGTGACGAGCTGAAGATATTTTACAGCTATCTGTTGAAACAAATTTTCTTAGTTGGGTTTCTTAAAAACAATCGAATGATGTTAAAAGGTCAGGTAAAACTACAGAATTACTGAAGCACTTTGTAAGTATAGTATTTGATCTGTTGTTATTCTTGGCACCAGGGAGGTGCTCAATATAAAAACAGAACAGATAAAACTATTAGAAAAGGACGAAACCCCCAAGAAATATATTTTTTGGTTCTGACAGACTTAATTGTGTAACCTTTTAAATAATAATAACAATAGTAATAATGATAACCGCAATCAATACTATCACATGTGTAATTGATATATATTTCTGCCTTGCATTGAGATCGCACATGGGGATCCCCAAATCTGAAGGACAAATCGAATGAAATTCTATCAGTTGGGTCAGCTGGTAGCTTGGAGATTTGAAGAAATTTCTTCCAGCCTATTTTATGGCTTCTCCTGATCACTTTGTAACGTCCTTGCCAAAAGAAAGAGATGTGTCAAAACCCGAATATTTACATATATCAAGTTCAGTTAACCTTACCAGTAGGCAGCTGCATTTTGGAGTTGAGGTGCGATGTTACTAGTTTTCCTTTCGTATGTTGGGGTTCATGCCGTCACTCACTCCTTTTGTTATGTCATATCCATTTCTTTTGAGAGTTGAGTCGATGTTATTCTGTAAAAGAAAGAAAAAAAAAAGTTTTATAGCTATAATGTGTGGAATTGGAAAGACCAAGAATTTATAGACGAAAGAACTGAAATTTAACACATTAATCCATACGCATGCTTTTTTTTTTTCTTATAAATCAGTGTTGCATGGTAAAATAAAATGTCAGTAATACTTTCTACATTCAATCTCCTCGTATGCTTTTCTCCTAATCCAGAAAATCTAGTCTATGCTTAATTCAATCTATTTTATTCGAAAAAATAGTAGGTAGGATATACTTCTATATTCACCCGAAGTTTGTCGCACGGGCGTTTTTGTGGCCTTTCCCATAATAATGTGGACCTTTTTTCCTATTTTATTTATCTATATACTGCAGCCAAAAATCTTTGTAATATGAATTTCACCATAATGATTAAAAACTTGATGCAATTCTTGCCAGAAATAATATTTTGCACTGATCTTTAGACTATATTTTTTTCTTTAATAATGGATTTGAATAAATCATAAGTGCATCTCTCTATTAATTACCTAATTTATTAAATTTTGTTAGTTTGTGACTTTCTATGAATAATACAACACTGAATCTTCTAAAAATAGGAAAGAAAATGATATCAAAACTTACCAATATGGCAGAAACCATGAGTCTAAGCCCCTTCGTCATGCCATCAATAATATGATGGCTGGCGGAATTTGTAGATTTCTCTCTATCATCAGTGGCCAGTTTCTTCACATCGCCAGATTTTGCAGTAGATGCGTATAAATTCACAGACTGTAGCAACCAGTCGGCAAATGATCTCCTTTTCCTTCCTGGAGGAAACACAACGATCTGGCAAATGTACAAAACATGAGTTAATGATGATTGAAGTATTATTCAAGAGGGCCGTTTTTTTCATCGTATGTGCTCACTGTTGGTCTCATTTAGCTTTTGTTTTGAATTATAGCCCATTCGAATTGCATAATTGCTGCTACTACTACTAGCTAAGCTACAACCCTACATGGAAAAGCAGGATACTATAAGCCCAAGCCCAAAGGGCGCCAACAGGGAAAGATAGTCCAGAGAGGAAAGGAAATAAGGAAACATAGAGACATTGATAATTCGATGTTGATATGAGTTTCTAAAGCCCTGTAAGGGTTTTATATTTTTCTGATATTCTCTTTATGAAAAAAAAAAGTAAAATTGGAAGGAATTGAGTAATTTGTAACCCTGTCTCGCTGGAAAAGTGACATAAAGCAATTTATCAGAATGTTTGTTTAGGATAATTAACAAGGGAATACAACCTCGATACAACCCTTCGATAAGACAAAACGTGAAAAAATTAGAAATAACGTAAATGAAAGAAATCTCTTTAGTAAAGATGTGCAATTCATATCCAACATTTCTACCTTCACTATTTTTCCATTCTTCCATAATGTACAAATATGACTATATTTTTCAAAGCAATGGTTAGGTAATCTCCCCTATATAATAAGTGTCTGAATTATATATATACATATATATATATATATATATATACATATACTGTATATATATATATATATATATATATATGTATATATAAAACACGAGAGGTCGTACATTCGGAAACCACACACTCTACATTGGATTGTAGTTAGGAAAGAGGGAGGGTATGAGAAGGGTGGAATTTGTGTGGGTGCATATGGTAAATATTAAGACATCCCTTTCGACGGGTTGCGTACACTAGTTATATGTAAAGAAGCAGAAGGAAACTGTACATAATTGACAGATTCTAATCTCAACATTTTTTTTTAGTCTCACCTGGTTAGCGGTCTGGCTGTTGGAATTGGCGTCAACGTTGTTATTACTGATGTCGTTGTTATCATTAAGATTATTGTTATTATTGTTGTTGTTGATATTATTGTTGACATTCAAGATGAGAGACAGAATACCAGTTATGAAGCTCAGATAGCTCAGGGCGTTATAACCGGAGAAGATACCACCCGCTGCCACGCACTGCCTTTTCTTCTTTTCTCCGGGCATGTACATGACAGGAATTCCTGCAGATCTTTCCGTTCGTTTTAATTCGCCACTTCTTTTCCTCAACTTTTTCCCTTCAGCGTGTCTTTGTTCGTTTAAGGAGGGTTCATCATCCCTTAAGATAACACTTTTGCGTTCTTTAACATCTATAGTGGGATAGCGTTCTTTGACAGTTTTATTCCAGGCGATAGTATTCTTTTGAACGCGTACTTTACATTTCCACTTTTTTGAGTGAGTATTCTGGGTGTCAAAATTATTGCATGTGATTACAGTATTATCGTCTCTGTTTTCTACTTCATTCACGATAACACTCTTATTAAAAGGAAAACTAATATCCCCTCGCAAATGGGGAATATCTACATCATCATATGCGATAAACCAGTTTTTGTCAATTACTTCCCCTTCGTCAAAAACTGACTTTGTTTCCGTCAAAAAGTTCCACGTTCGAAGATATTGCTGTAAAATCACCTCAAGATCATAGGCTATTTTTCGGTAGTTCTCCTCCAAATTAAGATCATTTTGATCTTCATTTCTTCCTCCTTGTTCTTCCTTCGTCCTTTCATTTCTGGGCAATGCCACAACTAGACCTGTAATCAAAATAACTAGGCCAACTAATCTGAAACAACCACTTCTTGCCATTGTTTTATAGCGAGTTACGAGACGAAGTTTTTCGTTTCGACGTATTTCACAAGATAGACTAAAGATATTTACAAACAAGAACAGCACCTCTGACTTGGAGTTGTATGTAACTAAACGTTTGGTAGAAGGAGTTTCCAGTGAATCTCACACACAATCGGTCATGGCTGTGATCTCAAAGACCGACTCTTCTTTCTCAGTGCATAGTAATTTTTGTCATAGCATCGCGTCTATTTCTGATATCAAGATTACAAATTCTCTTTGCCTTTTCTCTTTCTGTTGTGTATGGGAGATGCTGAATAGAAGGAATTCCTTATAATTTTCAGAAATGCAAGTAAATTACAACCATACAATAGTCCCAGTCTGTTCTGCTTATAATGCTGTGTCACTGAGATCGAAAGAGGCTTCGCATATGAATAATACACGAACAGTTACACTACCAACTGAACCACGTAACTTCTCATTCATGTTCCACACAAAAGCTTCTCAAATAGGAAGCGAGGCGAAGACTTTGAGCAAAGAATTAAATTGGGTCATTCATCAACCCCGTTCGTCTTAAAGTTCAAAATAACTGTAATATGGGTTACGTACTTTAGACTTATAGGTAATAATATGGCCATAAACTCCCTTAAATATACCTCTGAATAGCATGGACGAAAACACACCCCCTTTGATAAGAAAGCTACTTGCCCCGCCCACTCGAAACTCCTCTTCATACTTATCTGGATTTGTCCACGCCCCTCGGCTTTACTGACATTCCTGACCGTTGGGAACTTGCGAATTTTAGTCTTGTTGGACAGTTACCTCTAAAAGCAAATTTCTGTTACATTATTTCGAAGCGAGTGGTTTTATTAAAGGGAAAATATTAATATTATTCTTCGTTATTTTGAATTTTATTACAACGGAGATCCACTTGAAGAATGGAAATCTTTCACGAACTCGGATTGTGAAGGAAAATAATCAGACTTTATCAAGATAAAAAAATAATGTTGATGTATTTAAGCCTTATCTGGTAATTGTTTTCATTAAGTGCACCTGTCAGAAATGAGAAGTTTCCTTTTTGTTATCTGTCTACTGACATCACATTCTCAAAACGAAGTCACCTCTGCAGTTGACATCACATCCACGACCGAGTTGAGCGACCAGGAACTCAAGCAACTGGGCTTCGATTTTGAGGTTATGCTGAAACTCTACTTGAGGGACTGGCATTTCCTCACAGAAACAGGAAACATCACTGATATTGGAGAGGTTTTTGTGAAAGAGAATTTATTGTCTGCCAAAGAACCTCTATCTGATGGGGATCGTTGTGGAAGGGAGACTTCTTGCAAAAGGGTGAAAGGAAATGACGACTTGCCCAGTCGTATTCCTAATGTAAAAATGCAGTCAAGTCATGACGATGTATTAGTGGCTAAGGATACAGAGACCGACGGAAAAACATCGCAGTTCTCACATCAAAAGCAACTCCAGGCGACCAGGTTTCCGAAGCAAGGACGCCAAGCCCCTATCCAGAGGAAAGCTCTGGACAACCATCAACAAACGTACACGAAGCACAGATTTCCCAGAGATCAACAGAATATCAATCCACAGAAAAGTGACATGACTATTGCCAGCGATAGAATTGTCATGAACGATAAGAACTATCATCAAGACGTAACTCATCTTCAGAAGGCCTCTGGGAAAAATGAGAGTCATTCAGCAGACGAAGAATTCCATCCTTCGCGCCACGCCAGAGACAGCTCCAAAGTCCCTGTTATTTACATGCCAGGAGACAAGAAGAAGAGAAAATGTGCGGATGTCAATGGCATGCTGGCAGGGTTCAACACTTTTAACTACCTCACTTTTGTCACCGGCGTTATCACGCTCATACTCAACATCAACAACAATATCAACAATAATAACAACAACAATAACCTCAATAACAACAACGATTTGTCAAATAACAATGTGAATTCGAACACCAATACACAAAATGCTAATCAGGTATGTAGAGTGTCTCAGAGGGCCGGTATCATCATCATTATCATCATCTACTACTACTATACTGCTACTACTTCTACTACTACCACTACTACCACCACTACTACTACTTCCGTGCTATTATTAGCTAATTTAAAACCTTAGTTGGAAAAGCAGAATGCTGCAAGCTCAAGGGCTTCAACAGAAAAATGGCCCAGTGAGGAAAAGAAATCAGAAAAGAAGTAAACTAGATGAGAAGTAATGAATAATTGATATAAAATATTTTATGATCAGTAATAATTAAACTAGATAAACCTGTTTCCTAGTTAAAGAAAAAAATGTTCCATCACATATAATCAGAAAGGATAGTAATTCTATAAACAAGTAACGGATCCATTACTTAGATAAAGTGAATTGATCTAAAATATATTGCACGTTATATGGCAAGACCTCTATGTCATTCAAAATTTGCGGGAAATTGTGGTTATTAACCACCATATTATAATAAATAAGAACTTGCGGTTTGTTTTACTAATAAGCATTGAACCAGGGTCTACAATACATAGTCTTCTTGTTATTTTTTCTTCTTTTGCTAAATTTTCATTAGTATAGTTATTCGTGTTTTTCGGTTAATTGTTGGTTTAACAATTTCGAATGTTTTTATCCCTTATATAAAGTTATGTTTTATGTCTTATGTAGAATGTATACACTTTTATTATTAACAATAATAGCAACATGGCAAAATGTCAAACGATTCTCCCGTTTTTTTTTTCTTTTTCATATCAATAGTTTCTCTCTTTTTGTGTGAGGATATGCCAAAACAAACTTTTTACTGTGCAATGCCTGAGGGAAGTTATATAAAAAAAAGTTGATATTCCTGTCATCCTCTTCCATCTCAGGTATTTTTCCTTCTGAGCTTTTAAAAGATTTTATCCAACAGTCCGTTTAATGCAGTATACCAAGCCGTCTGTAGATAATTGAAGATGAAATATTTGACACGAACTTACCATGCTTTTGAAAATAACATGATTGAATATCTAGTTTAAATACTTCTGAAATATTTGATACCATGAAGAAAATAGAACAAGAATCTACATGGAAATTGTTTTAACATTCCGATATAATAATAAAAAAAATGGGCGTTTTCCTTTACTGGTCAATGATAAGGATTAGTATAAACGTAGGAAAGGATCAGTATCTTAGTGAAATAGAAAAGGAAACTGAAAACTGTCACCTGAATTATGATTACGGCTACTATACACCTCTTGGGTCACCCTCCTCTACAGACACCCACGAACTTCTGCTTTATTATAATTCTAGACTAAAATTCGTATTAATTTGATAAAATTTCTTGCCTTATTTCACTACTTAACATTTTGAGATAGGTTTCAAACATAATCTTGTCTATCTCTTAAGCTTGTGGTAGCCTATTGAAAACTTGCCTGACTAGCGATCAGCTGGACTGGGGTTGGAGACTAGATCAAGCTCAATAGTTTTTTTGTAGAGTCTGCAAGGATGAGGGGTTTTAAGAGCCAATAGATATTCCTGCTGAGTCATCAGGACCCACTGTCTGGCCCTCCCTGGTACTAACTTAGGTGGGGAGGGGTTTTGGACGCTGATCATATATATAGATGGTCAGTATGTAGGGCAATGCCCTGCCAGACCATTGTCACTGTCTTTTGCCTCTGCCATTCATGAGCGACCTTTAAACCTTGTACAATTTATTGAAGAATTTCACTATATACTATATACCTCGTATCATAACCTTCTCACTCGAGTCTAACGATAATATAGAAAAGTAATGTCCCATCTCTTGTCGAATATGTAATACTGCCTAATTACAAAGCTATTTGATAAATAGTGCAAATATTAAAAACATAACATCGTTATTTTCTCTTTTTGCAGGTTGTCATTTTCCCCCCAGGAAGAAAGAGGCGCTCCATAACTGACTGGGTTTTGCAAATGTTGTCCTTAACACAGTCTGAGAGTCGTCTTCCTAGGCAAGAGATCGTGCATAAAGCTGACAACAGTCACAGACAGTCCACCATCGCTACGTGTATGCTTTCAGATATGGTCTTCCCTCTTCTCGAGGCGTTTGATGCTTGGACTGAGGTATTTTTTTTTTCTATGTTGTTCTTCTTCAAAGAAGTTCACCGGGCCCTCATATAAAATCGAAGGGTATTGTTGTATCAGCATATTCTCTGACACATTATAACATTTTGCACCTAATGACCCGGTTAGTTTTCTATATTGGTGAAAGTTTTATTGCTGCTATGACTAAATTTTGGAATGATCTTCCTAATCAGGGTGTTGAATCGGTGGGACTACAGAAGTTCAAATTTGCAGCAAATGGTTTTATGTTGAACAGGCTGACATGAGCTTCTCTTTATGTATATGGTTGACCTATTTTAACATTGTTACTGATCTTAGAATATTGTATACTATTAATTCATTACATAATTCATTTATATCCTTTCCTTACTGGGCTATTTTCCCTGATGAAGCCCTAGGGCTTGTAGCATCCTGCCTTTTTAAATAGGTTTGTAGCTTAGCTAGTTATAATAATAATGATAAAAACAACAACAACAACAACAACAACAACAACAATAATAATGATAATAATAATAATAATAATAATAATAATAATAATAATTAATGTCAATAAAGTTTGTTTATGATGAACAGCTTGTATAAAATTGGCATGGTAGTTACTAAAAGATATAAGATTGTTTGTGTAGAGCTGCTTAGAACCGCAGATTTAACTCTTATGTATAAGAATATTACGGAAATTTGTGTACGTACCACGATTGCACAGTAATAATGTAAATTTGTTGTTTTAAGAACACACATCCCAGAGGTTTCTTTCTGTATAATTTACATGAAAGTATAACTTCATTCTGATGTAAGTTAATTTAAATTTAACCATAACACTAGAAGATTTTAGATTGATTTCAGAGAATATTTCCGTTAAATACCTACAGTTTCAAAATCAGTTTATGCTCTGTCCTTCTCTTGACACTGACAGAAAAAAGATTTGCATTTACGTATAACCAATTTTCTAATCATCAGACGTTTTGCCTTTACACAGGGAAGCACAGACAAGAGAGGGGAATGCGGTTGGAAGCATTACTGTGAAGTTCAGCTTAAATATTCAAGAAGAAGAGATGAAGTGTCCGCTGTTCTTTCGCAGTCTTTGAGGTATGTAGAGTTAAGATTGAATTTTCACCTTTGGAATGGGAACGTCTGTCATAATATCCTTCAATAAATGCACTTCCAGAAGTAATGCGTGGTACTCGCTTTTCAGATGTACATGTTCTTGGGCCCCTTTTTCTCTATGACCATGTGTTCCATGTATTTCGTATAAAGCTACTTACGTCATGTATATGAACGTCAATTTTTATTTAATTAGTAATTGATTTCTTCGATGAGAATAATAACAAATCCTTCTTACTTCCAGGTGGGTTTCGAACCTAGTGTCCTCTCCTTTCTCCAGTTCCTCAGAGTGCTACTTCCTTATAGCAAGATGCCGCCAAAATTGAATTCTAGATTCAAATATATATACGGTATATATGTATATACAACAATAACAAATACACCCGTTTCTAGTCGACTACAGGACAAAGCTTAAGACATGACATTTCATGGTCTGGAGTTTGGATAGTTTTCAACATCATGCTTGCCAGTGTGGATTGGTGATGGAAGACTTTAGTCTGATAGCTCACAGCAAGCCAACCTAGTATGGATGGCCCTGACTAGTGGAGCTTTGCTGATCATGGCGATACACAAACCCTTTCGACACATTAACGTATTCCCTCTTAGAAAGGGATATGTCTATATATATATATATATATATATATATATATATATATATATATATATATATATATATATATATATATATATATATATATATATATATACACATTAATGTTTTCTTCATCAACCTTATTAAAATATGATGGACTTTCTTTATCGTTAAACAAGTCTTTTTATAACCTTACATATTATTGATTAAGAATCTCAAGAAAAATCTTAGTTTGTGGTATAGTAATTAATGTCAAATAACGTGATCTTATTTTGAATTCTCATTCAGCTTGGTAAATGTTCATATATACTGATAGAAAGATCATTAAACTCACACATTTACCAAGCAGAACAAAAATCAACTTGTTCAGTATTTTGATTTATCTTCACTAAATTACTTGATAAAAGAGGTTGAAATGTTGCAAATTTATTGGCATTATAAAATGTAATAATTGTATATTTTAGCTAACTATTGAGAAAGTGAAAAAAGAAGATATCTCAGGAAGTATATTATAACTATTCAAATAAGTTTACTAACTTTGTCCAGTAAAAGAATAGGTCCCAGATGCTTATTTCTTTAACAACCATGTAAAATGTTGATTTTAATCGAAATAAAAGTTGTAAAAAGATAATTGGAGAAAACTCGAGACAAGATTAGGCAGTCCAGTATACGATAAAAATTGCTTATAAAGAAGACATGTGAAATGTAGATAAGAAATGAAAATAATGAAAAAAAAAAAAACAAAAAAAAACACCACCTGTTGATGTGGGAAGAAATGTCGGCTCTTTTCTTAAATGGTTTACATATTACATTCTCTCTCTCTCTCTCTCTCTCTCTCTCTCTCTCTCTCTCTCTCTCTCTCTCTCTCTCTCTCTCTCTCTCTCTCTCTCTCTCTCTCTTCTTAAAACTCTGGTACATTACAATAACATTTCGTATATGAAAGTTATTTAATTCATTCTGGTAAATAGAATTGTAACCTAGTGCCAAGATGGTACCAGATCTGAATATTACTCTACTTTTCTTCATCTTATATTCAATTTTTCATATATGGACAGAGTAATGGTCACTGAAAATACCAATGATATTATAATAGTGATAATAGTAATGATAATAATAATATCCCCTATATAATAAAGAATAATTGTCTGGCTATGTATGTATGTATGCATGCATGCATGTATATATATATATATATATATATATATATATATATATATATATATATATATATATATATATATATATATATATATATATGAATATATATATATATATATATATATATATATATATATATATATATATATATATATATATATATAATGTATATACAGTACATATATATATCTCCAGTCACCTGTTGATATAGTACCGCTAGAGTTATTGGATTCTTTGACTGGCATGTCAGTAGTACATTGGATCCCTCTCTTTGGTTACGGCTCACTTTTCCTTTAACTACACATACACAGAATAGCCTGTCATATTCTTTACAGATTCTCCGCTGCCTTCATACGCCTGACAACACTGAGATTATCAAATAATTATTCTTTGCTCAAGGGGCTAACTACCGCACTGTAGTTGTTCAGTGGCTACATTCCTCTTGGTAAGAGTAGAAGAGGCTCTTTAGCCCTTGTAAGCAGCTCTTCTAGGAGGAGGACACTCCAAAATCACACCATTGTTCTCTAGTCTTAGGTAGTACCATAGCCTCTGTACCATGGTATTCCACAGTCTCATAATAGAGTTCTCTTGCTCGTGGGTACACTCAGGCACACTATTTTATCTTATTATTCTTTCTCATGTTATTTTGGAGTTTTTATAGTTTATTTATGAAAGATTTATTTTAGTGTTATTACTGTTCTTAAAAAATTTTACTTCAAAAGTTTCATTACTTGTCTTGTAGTTTATTTATTTCCTTATTTCCTTTCATCACTAGGCTACTTTCGCTGTTGGAGCCCTTAGACTTATAGCATCCTGCTTTTCCAACTAGGTCTGTAGCTTAGCTAGTAATGTATATATATATATATATATATATATATATATATATATATATATATATATATATACCTGTATATATATATATACATATATATATATATATATATATATATACATATATATATATATATATTTATATATGTGTGTATATATATATATACAGGTATATATATATATATATATATATATATATATATATATATATATATATATATACATATATACATATATATATATATATATATATATATATATATATATATATATATATATATATATAGAATTCATATCCTGTCACGCTGAGCAGTAACTACTGGGAGAAGAACGCAATGTCCCACAAATTGCCCAAACTGTTGTGCGGTAGTTAGGAATTGGGGAGGGGGCGGGACCGGTTGAATCTCTTGTTAATGGGTGTGTTTGCATATCTATTTAAATATTTAGCCTTCATTTTTGACAGATCGCGTATACTAGTGAATATAATAATAGATAAAAGTATTGAAGATTCTGATACAGACGGGCCGCAAGTTTAATCATTAATCAGACCTCAGAGTTTATGAATAAAAATCACAAAATAAGGTGACATTATAACCGCAATAAGATAGAGTCTAACCTCACGTTCTACTGTACTACTGAAGACCAGCAGTTCATTGTATAGCTAACGGGAATCAAATAAACCGACACAAGAAAGAATTCGTCATCTGTCTCAATTGGGGAAGAAGTGTGAGCTTAAATAAGATATGGATTTCTCCCTGTATTGAATTCAGTGACAGGAGATCCTTATTAACAAATACATCTCTCTCTCTCTCTCTCTCTCTCTCTCTCTCTCTCTCTCTCTCTCTCTCTCTCTCTCACTTTTTAGGATGAGGGCTTTTCCATATGCTTTCAAACAATTAATGTTGACTTTGATGCTAATTTCAAATTTCATGGTTCTTACATTCAAGCAGAAAATGTAATTTCAGTTTCCTTTTGGGGTTCTGAACACTGAAATTCTGTGCAAAAACCAATTATTCTTTTGATTTCCGTTTTTTTCTTTCCGTAAAAGAATTGTCAGTTTTCGTCGGCATTACAACAAAAACCGGTAACCCAGGTTTTGTTGCTCAATTATCACTTTTTAAATACAGGAACATATATATATATATATATATATATATATATATATATATGTATATATATGCGTGTATATATACATATATACACATATATATATACATATACATATATATATATATATATATATATATATATATATATATATATATACGTTACTTAACCTGTGACTGAAACAAGTGACTGAATATAAGTGTTAACAGCACATATTCATAAATAGCTAAATTTACTGTCTTTCTTCCTTAATTTATCCAAATACAAGTGTTATTATTATTATTATTATTATTATTACTACAACTACCACTACTACTACTACTACTACTACTACTACTACTACTACTACCACTACTAGCTAAGATACAAACCTACTCAGAAAAGCAATATGCTATAAGCCGAAGGGCTCCAACAGGGAAAATAGCCCAGTGAGGAAAGGAAATAAGGAAACAGCTAGAATATCTTGTCCGATTCTACCCTCAAGGAAGACAACTTTAACCTAAGACAGTGAAAGACCGTGGTACAGAGGCCATGGGACTACCCAAAACTAATAAAAAAAAAAAATGGTTTGATTTTGGAGTGTCCTTCTAGAGGAGCTGTTACCATAGCTAAAGAGTCTCTTTTACACTTACTAAAATGAACAAGAAACTTCAGAGATCTATCTTGGGTCAGAGATTGGCAATTTGGGTTCGTTTCCTGATAAATCGACTGCAATGCCATTGACCTGAGCAGGGAATCATGTCATGGTAGACACAAGAAGACTGTTAGGAATAATGACATGTGTCTAATAGCCTGATTTCAAAATTCCTCTGTGACCTGCAAGGCTGACGTCTGTTACAGTTATCTCTTTAACAAACACGTATATATAGACTTCTATATAGATAGATAGATAGATAGATATACCAAATATATTAGTCTATCAATTGGTAAAATATAGATATCTTACTAATTATTTGGAAAGGATTATGATAAGCTGGAACTTAAAAGTGCAAGTCACCCTTTTCTTGATTTTTTTCTATTTCTTTTATTTATTATCTACATTTTCTTCGTTGATGAAAGAAAAAGAAAAACGCAATTGGCATTGTTAACCCTTCCACTTGAAATTAGATCAGGAATGGAAAACTACGAAACTTAAACTCATGGGTTTAATTCTAAAACTTTTATATGAGTGCCTGGACACATGAAACCATATCCTTCTATGTCGTTTTGAAAAAGAAAAAAAAAAAAACAGAAAACAGTAGACTTATTTATTTCCATACGGTAAGACAATAATAAGAGCAATGATAATGTCAAAAGCAGTCAGATATTGTAAATGACGGATGCTATAGTCACATTTCCCTAATTTAGAGGTCTACGTGATCTCTCCAACAAACACATAAGTAAAAAAAAAAAAAAAAAATAGAAAGAGCAATCAAAGATTTCAAAACAATGAAGATTGTCACAATTTTATTCAAGTCTACGGACCAAAGTTTTCCTTTACCATATGGTGACTGTGAATGAATACCATATGGTGACTGTGAATGAATCTAGTGTATAATAATAATAATAATAATAATGATAATAATAATAATAATAATAATACTTGTGATGTGCAAGGGGCCCCTGCCCGTCCATACTCATTCTAGTAAGATCAACCGCCAGGCATCAAGAGTAAAAGCCGAAAAGACAGTTCGTCCATAGCCTTAAACCCAATCCGTCACCCTGCGGCTAGTGACTTCACCGAGATTTAGGGGAGCATTTCCTCTCCATCCAAAGCTCTCATTACTCCGCCAAGTTGCTCATCCGCTTATACGAGTATAACCGTTGGCAAACATGGATTGCTAAGATGTACCGCCTAGCATATATATATATATATATATATATATATATATATATATATATATATATATATATATATATATATATATATATATATATCTCGTGAGCAGACAAAATGCCTAATGACATAATGCCTAAGGACAGAATGCCTAAGGACAAAATGCCTAATCCTTCCACACGGACAAAATGCCTAACAGACATAATGCCTAATGAACAAAATGCCTAACATACAAAATGGCTAATGGGCTAATGGACAAAACATCTAAAAAGGGATAAAAAAAAGAGAACTACTCTGCATTTCAGGCTAAATATAGTGTGTTTTTCGTAAGTTTGTGAAAAAGATCAGCCACATCCTCTGGAGGAACAAAACCTAAGGCTTGTATTTGTTTCATTATGAAAGCATTGTAATAATTTGTGTACCAGCGCTGAAGACCAAGATTTTGTATTTTGCGCCAAAGGCATTGACTGAAATGAAAGAAATAGCCATTAATTGAAGTATTTGGAAAATATTTCTTTAATCTTTTTATTGCTCCTTGTTCTTAATCAAGAGTCACAGACTCTGGGAAAAGGCTCTGCTCTTTGAGGAACTCGAATATTGTATCATAAATTTTTTCATCTTTACTAGCTGCAACACAGTATACTAATGGTAATGTTTTACTTTGAGAAACAACATAATGCAACGTATACAATTGTTTTCCGACTGGTACACAGTTAAAAGTGCTATCACTTAACCACTTGTTCTTGCTCTTCAAGATTTTCAAATTCTTTCTAGTTGTGTAAATATGCACACTTTCTGATTCATTCCATAAAAAATGTTCACCTTTTGTAGTTATCGATAAATCTTCATGGGCACTTTCACGAATCCTTATACATCTTACACTACGTGCAAGGGAATCTTCCACCGGCAAAGCACCGCATATGCTTAATGACACATCTTGTGTAGTGATTAGTTATCGAAGATGTAGCTTCATCAGATTTACGAGTGCGGTCTTTCATATTTTCCATAACTTGCACTCATGCGTGCTTCATCTGGTGGATGCGAATGATTGTTAGATTTTTTTTTCAATTAAATTATTACAAGTGATTATACTAGCACTACACAAAGCACGTTTTTCACACCTCCAATATGCACGTCCTTCTTTTCTCCTGTTAACGGTGTATGCATACCCTTCAAATATTAGTTTTTTTCGTCCTTTGTTACTAGTGATGATTTCCATTTTGGACTGGAGGGTTTCTTACAAAAATTTAATGATTGATAAAGAAATTTGTTTGAGTAAAAGTGTAAATATTTTTGCCTTTCAAAGTACAAAAAGAAAAGTAAAATGAACAACAGCTTGTTGGGTAGTTATATGGGGTTTAACTATAAGTTCTTTACTAATTTCGAATGATTTATTTAAAAATTCTAAATAAGATCATTTTGTCTGGAAGGCATTTTGCCCATTCGGCATTTTGTCCAATAGGCATTATGTCAGTTAGGCATTTTGTCCATGTTGAGGAATTAGGCATTTTGTGCTTAGGCATTCTGTCCTTAGGTATTATGTCATTAGGCATTCTGTCCTACTACCATATATATATATATATATATATATATATATATATATATATATATATATATATATATATATATATATATATATATATATATATATATGGTCACGCTCAGGGAGAGTAGTAGTCATACCTTAGTGAAAGGGGTTGTAGTTATAAAAGAGAGTGGGAAGGGTTGTATCAGTGTATGCGCGTCTGAGCATATCTATCTAAATGTTTAACAGTCATCTTTGACGGGTCGCGTAAACTACTAAATAAATTAACGCATGTGAAAAGATAATCTCCTTGGCGAAGCTAATGAAGTAACCAAAATCATGACCCCCTTAGAACACGAAGCATTCTTTCATTCGCCGCTCGCTAATCGCTCCTAGCTACGCCACGAAGGTATTCGGCTCAGGAAGACATTTGATAACCGTGACGTAATGCACGCAACCTGATTATTAGCGAGACCCATCAGTTCTGGAGTTGTTCCTGGAAGAAAGTGCTAGGAGCATATCTCGGGTTCTTTGACACCAAATTATAGATCTTTCGGTTATGATGGTCATTTCTTCTGATTGAATGACACTGAATTATCTTTCCATGAAACTCTGATTGATGGATTTTGCGTCGGATTTATAATATCTGTTGTATAAGACGTGGACGATGGCTTTTTTTTTTTACAGGAATATGAATACTATAATAATTTGGAAATTCTCTGACTTCATGAAGTTCAGGTGATGGTTATCATAACTCCATTATGAGAACATTGTCATTTCGAAGATACTCTTACATACGCATATGCGATTATTTACTTTTGTAAGTATCCCTTTCTGATTGGGGATACCTTACCATGGTGGCATGATATGTGCATCGCCATAATCAGCAAAGCTGTACTAGCTATAATAGGTTGGTTTGCTGTGAGCAAACAGACAAACGTCTCTCAACATCATCAATCAGCAGTGGCCAGCGAGGGGATAAAACTGGCCAAACCCCAGAGATGAATAGGGACATATCTGAGGCCTTTATCCTACGGTGGACTAGAAACGGCGCATTTGTTGTTAATTTTGTGTGTATGTAGCCTAGGTATTATTGTACGTACATACTCGCATGTATGTATTAAATGGAATGTGTGTACTAACTTAAACTTCTCCACTTTATTCAAACACTGACGCAGTCTTGTTTACATTTTTCTATTACGAAAATCGAACAATACTAAATGTATTTCGAAATGCAATGCATTTTTTATCATTTGATAAAAATGGCCGTTTATAAGGCCTTGACTCCTTCACCTCATACCGACAATGGAATATATCATTCGAATTCTAAGCTTGTCATATTTCTGATATGATAACGGTAGAGTTCTTTTCATAATACCTTCCTTATTTTAATGCCTGTCAATTCCTGCAGTTGTTGGCGGCATAGCCTTTAAGAAACAGCAGAGGTTTTATTTTACGTAAATATCTTCTTTTATCCTCTTTTCAAAATGAAAACATTTTTTCTCTTTTTCACAAAATAATTAACTTTTTTTCAACTATTTAAAGGAAATCTCCGAGGTTTAATTAATAATTCTTTAGTATTATCATCTTTCTCAAAACGCAGCGAAATATCTTTCCTTTTCATCACAAAATCATACAAAATTTCTTATTTTTTTCGAATTTCTCTACGTGTCTGTGGGGAGGGGTTTTGAATTTCCTCAGAGCCGTAACGAATTTAGGTCAACAGACACTCCATTCAGCCCTCTGTCGGTGACTGTCCGAATTAAACCTAGAGATTTCCCAAGTGTATCGTCCAAAGGTGGTTTTGAAGATGTACAGAAACTGTTGAGACCATCGTGAAAGTGGTAGTGTAATTCTAATAGTGTACTCATTATCTAAATATAATAGATATGTGTTAAATATGTAAATCAGCATTGCTCTTGAGACTCAAAAATATGAAGATAACTTATAGCATTCCCTTAATTCTGTCGTTGGTAGTAGCAATAAGCTGCAAAATTACAGTAGTGAATGATATTGGTGTAGAAACCATTATGAAATTAGAGATGGAAAAACTCTTGGAAGTGTTTTCTGAAAGTTGGGAAGATTTTGAAGAAATGATGCCCACCCAGGATCAGTCCAAGAATAACGAAACCCACGCTTCTGTAAGTAACGTTACGGTTGCAAATGGCACCATGGACATGAAAAATTACGAAAATCATGGCTCTAATGACAACGTAACCTCGAGAATTGGTAACGCAAACAACGGCAACAACGCATACATTTTAAATATATTATATACAGATAATAAGAACAAAGGTAAGTCGATACCTGGAATCGTCAACACCCCAACCACAAGAGAGGTCAGTTCAAAAGAAAGAGGCTATTGGTTGAAGTCTACGGGATTTCCACGCCATGAAAGCTCTGGCGTCAAGAGAAGATCAGTAGCGCCTGAAAATTTATTCTTGAAGAAAAAGCAGATCCGACGATGTATGGGGACAGGGTCCGCTTCTATTTTCTCCGGGGCTAACGCTCTTAACTACATGAGCTTCCTAGTGACGATGAGCGCCCTTATTCTCAACATCAACAACAACATCAATAATAACAATAACAACAACAATAATAATAACAACAACAACGTACAAAACAACAATGTTAATACGGACCTGAATGCCAACAATGCTAATCAGGTATCAAGAGCTATTATTTTTTACTTTAATCATTCATATTTCCTAACATTATTATCAGTTCAAACCCTCTTATTAAACGCTGCCATACGTATTTAAGATACGCATGGAGGTTTCGTTTTTCGTATTCATGCGTATCCAATAGTTTAATGTTTCATTGAAGTTACCACTGCTCACAATTCAATAAAATTTCTCCCCTTGTTGGTCACCCAGCCAAGTATCAACCACACCCAGTGTTGCTTAAATATAACCGAAGATGTATATCAGTTCTACACGGTTCGAGACTTCGAGTTACAGAGGAATCTAATGTTTTGACTCTTCTTCTGCTCCAGATTAACATCATGCCACCTGGACGCCGGAAAAGACGAACCGCAAAGGATTTTAAGAGATCTTACAATGCACACCGATGTGTACAGCCAGTAAGGTGAGATATAAAGCCATTTATTTTGCACACTAAGTTATTGCTGATTGACTGATTGATTTGGATTTTTTGACATCCCGACATCTAAGGGAATTGACGCCGTAAATTATTGATCAAATATCGAGAGAGAGAGAGAGAGAGAGAGAGAGAGAGAGAGAGAGAGAGAGAGAGAGAGAGAGAGAGAGAGAGAGAGAGAGAGAGAGAGCGCAAATTAATAATGAAATGTTCTGCTATAATACTTAGAGAGAGAGAGAGAGAGAGAGAGAGAGAGAGAGAGAGAGAGAGAGAGAGAGAGAGAGAGAGAGAGAGAGAGAGAGAGAGTCCTTAAAATTGTTTATTCATCTTCCTTAACAGCAGCCACTTCATAAGTACCATCGATATCCTGACGAAGGCGCTGACGGAAGGACCAGCTTACCTACCTAGATAATTCGTCAGTGGCAGTAAGAACCAGGCATTCCATCTTCCGGTACTTACGAGTAATTTACTTACAATAAATGATTCCTTTTCAAACCGACACATTTTTCCAATTACTGTGTTACGATAATCTGCTTGTATCTTTCTTCATATTCATTAAATTTTATATGGTATGATTGTCTTTCATTATCTATTTTAAGGCAATTGTTTGCTGTTGCTACTCAGAAATAAAATGAGTAAAGAATTGATAAATGAATAATTGCAAAAAAAAAAAAAAATAAAAAGAATATTGCAATATTGACAGTCACTTTGAATAACAAGCGTGGGGTTTAAAGGTCACTGATCAATGGCAGAGGCAAGGGACAGTGGCAATGCCCTAGAGGCTGACCATACACACATAATCAGCGCTCAAGTACCCTTACCTCCCAAGCTAGGACCAGGGAGAGTCAGGTAATGGCTACTGATGACTCAGCAAGTAGACTTATAGTATAGGGTCCCCCAAATCCCCCCATCCTTAGCTCGCAAGGATGGTAAAGTTGCAAACACTACTCGAAACTATCGAGCTTGAGCGGGACTCGAACCCCAGTCTGGCGATCGACAGACATTGATGTTTCCAATAGGCCACCACAACCCTTATCAACAGAACCATAGATTTTCTATTATTATTATTATTATTATTATTATTATTATTATTATTATTATTATTATATAAACTATAAAAACTTTAACAAAACAAGAGGAAGAGAAATCAGATTGAATAGTGTGCCCGAGTGTACCCTAAAGCAAGTGATCTCTAACCCAAGACATTGAAAGACCATGGTACAGAGGCTATGGCTCTATCCTAGACTAGAGAACAATGGTTTGATTTTTGAGTGTCCTTCTCCTAGAAGAGCTGCTTACCATAACTAAAGTCTCTCTTCTACCCTTACCATGAGGAAAGTGGCTACTGAACAATTATAGTGCAGTAGTTAACCCCTTGGGAGAAGAATTGTTTGGTAACCCCAGTGTTGTCAGGTGTATGAGCACAAAGAAGAATATGTAAAGAGTAGGCCAGACTATTCCGGTGTATGTATAGGCAAAGGGAAAATGAACCGTAACCAGAGAGAAAATTCTAATGTAATACTGTCTGGCCAGTCAAAGGACCCCATAACTCTCTAGCGGTAGTATCTCAACGGGTGGCTGGTGCCATGGCCAACCTATTACCTATGCAATGTTATTACTATGATTATTATAATTTTCATCATAAGCAATTTGCTTCCAAAGTAAACCCATGTTGAACCAAATATCTAAATATGAAAAGGAGAATAGAAGGAAGGACATGAATAAAAAAAAATAGCAAACAGATGGTTAAATATACTGTCTATACTTATAGACAGGGATCAGTAAATATGGCAACATGGAAAATCGTTTTTAATCGGTATTACAGTTCCTGTGTTTCTGTTTTATTTTAATGGCACAGTAACATATTACACAAGTACCAATAAATACTAAAGAGGCCTGCTTCACAATACCATTTGAAAACTAAAAACCTAACTGGGACTTTTGAAATCTCATATGCATGAACATAAAAAACTATTGAAACCTGAACAGATACATAACTAAAATAGCAACAGATGGTTTAAATGTTTCTCAGGGTTAGAGCTCACTGTCAGTACATACACGCACATGAACGTACGCTATGTAGATTGTTAAAGTAGGTTAATAAGTCATGCGAGTCTTTGGCAACACTTCCAAGAGGAGCGTCGCTGTTGAGCCCGCAGAAGTTCAGGAGGGAAACTTGTTGATATCAGAAATGCGTGGTAGTTCTATTGGTTAGGTTCCGTTGTTATCAAAACTCTTGGTGATACGTTTAAAGCGTCGATAGCTATGTTAATTTCACTCGTGACCTTTAATATTTTATTCATTGAAGCCTCTTGGGCCTCGACGTCTCCGATTAATTTTGACGCACTGCGTCAGATGAGTGATAGAGACGTTACAGCTCAGATTGAAAAGGAATTGGAGGAAATGCTTGAAATCTTCGAAATCGAGTGGGATTATGTTATAAAAGAAATCAATTCCGTTTCTCTATCAACTGAACATTTATCAACACGACGTGACGGTTCTGGAAATACCACAAAAACAGGCCTTACTAAAGCCTCGCTCAAGGGGACGTCACTGAGACGTGATCATTCCCGGACAAAAACTAACGGTGAAGCCGTAGAAGCCAGCGGACTAAACAAAAGTCTCCTTGAAAAATTCCAGGGACCTCAGTGGCTACAAGTGGAAGTTTCAACAGGTGGTGATGACCAGCATCTTGATAGTGTGCCAATACTCGCCGATCTGAATGACGTGAATAACTCATTAGATATCCATAAGATAACAGAACGCCAGGCGAGGCAGGCTCCGCCCAATGCCATCTACCGACGCAAACAGTCCAGTCGACCTTGCAGAAGAAGAGATGGCACAAGCACTGTGTTTACCGGAAGTAACGCTATGTCTTATATTAGCTTCCTGGCTAATGTCATGGCACTCGTTCTGAATATCAACAATAACGTCAATAACAACAACAATAATAACAACATTAACAGCAATAACAACATTGATAATAATAATGCTAACCTAAACGTCAATAGTAATAATGTTAACCAGGTAAGATATGAATTTTGTTATCTTAGTTTCATCATGTATGGGAGATGTTATAAAAAGCGAAGGCCCTCTTTAATGACTGAAACATTTTTG
>NC_090743.1:74551356-74568856 GCF_036898095.1 Palaemon carinicauda
ATTAGTAAAAGGATATTTGTATCTATCAAAAGTTATATATGCTTTCGATTCGTCTTATGTACAATCAATTAAACCTGTGGAGACGTTAAGTATGCTATATGCAGGTCTCAAAACTCAACCAATTATAAGGTTAGTTTTTCTTTTTCCCAAGATACTTTTTTTTTATATTTTGAGGGGATATATTATAAATAATATAAATAATATATCATTATTATTTTTATAATAATAATAATTATTATTATTATTATTATTATTATTATTATTATTATTATTATTATTATTATTATTATTATTATTATTATTATTATCGCTGTTGTTGTTATTATTATTATTATTATTATTATTATTATTATTACTATTATTATTATTATTATTATTATTATTATTATTATTATTATTATTATTATTATCAATGAGTGTGTGTTTCTATTTAACCGACCACCAAGAAGTCAATAATTTGGTGCAAACGGTTTTTGGTTGAATATGTTGCCATAATTTATCTATTACAACATATCTTTCTAACATTAATAACCATCTTAAAGTGCTTATTTTCTATTATTCATACCTTATAGTAATGTATATTATTTTCAGCACTCGGTTGATTTCTTTCTGTTGCATTTGTGCATGTAGTTATCTATATCTCCAACTAGGCCTGTAGCTTGATTTGTAATACTAACAGAATAATCAGTCTAGAGGGTGACATCAGACATTATCCACCTCACTACCATATGGGTTCGAGAGGTCTTGGCTCACCAGAAGCACAAACATGTAATGAGGATAGACGATGGTGTCAAGTGATAAGGTGAGGTTCTGCATGGTGTTACCTGGTCTTCTGCACAGGTCCAGGCAGACGCAGGAGTCCCTGGTGTATCTAGATCCGAGGCAGTATGAACTGTCAAACTCTTACTTCGTGGCGAGTAACCAAACAAATTACTACTACTACTACTACTACTACTACTACTACTACTACTACTACTACTACTATTAATATCATTATTATTACTATTATTATTACTATTATTATCATCATTGGCTAAGCTACAACTCTAGTTGGAAAAGCAGGATGCTATAAGCCCAAAAGCTCCAACACGGAAAATTAGTTAGCCCAGTGAGGAGAGGAAATAAATAAACAATAGAAGTATTAAATAGTATTGAATAATTAAATCAAAACATTTTAAGAACAGTAACAACATTTAAACAAATCTTTCATATATAAGCTATAAAAAGAGATTTATGTCAGCCTGAACAACAAGTTTAAACTTTTGAAGATATTATTATTATTATTATTATTATTATTATTATTATTATTATTATCATTATTATTATTATTATTATTATTATTATTATTATTATTATTATTACTTGCTATGCTGCAACCCTAGTTGGAAAAGCAGGACGCTATAAGCCCAAGAACTCCCACAGGGAAAATAGCCCAATGTGGGAAGGAAATAAGGAAAAACTACAAGAGAAGTTTAAGAATATTATTAATATGAAAATAAATCTTTCATACGTAAACTATAAAAACTTGAAAATACAAAGAGGATAAAAACTTCAAAATAACGAGAGGAAGACAAACAACATTCAACCACCTGATTTGGAAGATCATTCCACATCTTGGTCACAGCTGGAATAAAAATTCTAGATTACTGTGTAGTATTGAGTCTCACGATGGAGAAGGCATGGCTATTAGAATTTATTGCATACCTACTACTTAGTATTACGAACAGGATGGTACTATCCGGGAAGATCTGAATTCAAAGGATGGTCAGAATTATGAAAATTCTTATGTAACAGGCATAACGAACCAATCAAGCAACAGTGACAGAGATTAATAGCTAGATCAGGAATAAGAAATTTGATAGACCGTAAGTTCCTGTCCAAGAAATTAAGAGGAGATTTAGTAGCTGAAGGCCAATCAGGAGAACAATACTCGAAACAAGGTAGAATAAAAACACTTCTTCAGAATAGATTGATTTCCGAATATCTTAAAAGACTTTCTCAATAAGCTAATTTTTTGTGCAATTGAAGAAGACAGACCTAATGTGTTTCTCAAAAGTAAATATGCTGTCGAGAATCATACCTAAAACTTTAAGTCATACAGAGTTAAAGAATCTTTTTCAATGCTGAGATCTAGGTGTTGAGATGCCAATGTTCTCCACCTACTTACAATCATACTATGAGTTTTTTATAATTAATCTTCATGTCCCACAAATTGGACCATACTCTAATTTTAGCTAGATCTCTAATAAGGGATTCAGCAACCCCAGATCTACATTCAAGAGATGAAATTTATGCAGAGCTTGTTTTCTAGGCAAAATCACATGCAATGTGTATATAGTATGAAGAGTAATGGCCCAAGAACACTACCCTGAGGAACACCAGGTATCATATTCCTCTACTCACTAAGGTGCCCATCAACAACAATATGCTAACCATTACTTAAAGATTCAATAATAATGCTAAGAAAAGACCCACCCACTCCCAACTGTTTGAGTGAAAGAAGAGTTGTTAGAGACGAGGGGTTCGGCTAAACACAGAAATTCGTCGTGCAGCAGTAGAAGAGACTCTTTAGCTATGGTAAGGCAATCTTCCAGGAGGACATTCCAAAATCGAACCATTGTTCTCTAGTCTTGGGTAGTGCCATAGGGTCTATACCATAGTTTTCTTCCACTGTCTTGGTTTCTAGAGTTATCTTGCTTGAGGGTACACTCGGGCACACCAATCCATCTTATTCTTCTTCCTCTTATTTTTTTTTTGACATGTTTTATAATCTATATATGAAATATCTAATCTAATGTTGTTACTGTTCTTGAAATATTTTATTTTGATAGTTCGTTACTTCTCTTGTAGTTTATTTCCTTGTTTCCTTTTCTCACTGGGCTATTTTTCCCAGTTGGAGCCCTTGAGTATAAAGCATCCTGCTTTTCCAATTAAGGTTGTAGCTTGGCTAATAATAATAATAATAATAATAATAATAATAATAATAATAATAATATTCAGAGTTTACATCTCACTATATCTACCATTCATATTTACTGCGTTATCATGACTGACCACGACAGCTTGCAATCTTAATCTCTGCACTGTACTTGCTCAGTGGGTACTCTCCTCTTGGTAAGGGTAGAAAAGATAGCTATGGCAGGCAGCTCTATGAGAAGGACACTCTAAAACTAAACCATTGTTCTCTAGTCTTGGTTAGTGCCATAGCCTCTGTACCATGGTCTTCCACTGTCTTGGGGCAGAGTTCTTTGGCTTGAGCTACTTAGGCACACTATTCTAGCTTATTTATCTCCCTCTTTTTTTATTTTTTTTTTTATTTTTTAAGTGTTTATAGTTTATATGTGAAAGTTCTATTCTAATGTCATTACTGTTCTTAAAATATTTTATTTTCATTGTTCATTACTTTTCTTGTAGTTTATTTATTTCCTGCACCGGCCTATTTTCCCCTTTTGGAGCCCTTGGCCTTATAGTATCCTGCTTTTCCAACTTGGGTTGTAGCTTAGCTAATAATATTGATAAAAATATTAATAATAACTGCCTAACCATGTATTATGGTAAAGTTATAATGCATGTTAAGTTCTATCATGTTTTAGTCCTATTGCGGTCTTTGCTAAAAAGACAAATTAAACATCATTGAATATCTAAAGCAAATAAAAAATGATAGGCTATATTAGACCTCAATAATTTGCCACTAGACTACTCCTTTTGGTTGTTTTTCTTGTGCTAATATTAATAATTTTATAAAGCAGAACAAGAATATCATATGGCATATATATGTTGCATATAACAACCTTAAATAGATAGCATGATGAAAGAAATTAAATGAAATGAGTGATGATAAAGACAATAAACTATAATTTCCAAGAACAGCTATAATACAGCTTTTCCTTGCAAGTATAAGCTTAATCCCATGCTCAACATAGAAAATAAGTTGATTTTGCTTTATTCAAAGTACACCCAGCAACAAAACCGGTGTCGCCTGGCCAGACCTGACTTGGAGAGATCATGACCCTCCTGCCATGGAAGGTGGCCGACGTTAAACAACCGAGACATCGTTAGGATGGTTCGAATGTGGGGAGGGAAATTACCGATACCACTTAAAGAAATGCGATGAAGAGAGAGAACTTTTTTATCCTTTTAAGAAATGTAATCTAATATTATTTCGAAACTAATTCATCTAAATATTTTATCATAACTTTTTATTTGCATTTTCCTATCCTATTTCTATATTAAATTTTCTTGGAATTTTATTGGAACTGACGATTCATATCAATATTCATAACACGGAAGTATCCTTCGTTTGCATTTTTTCTTAGGAAATTGCTCTCTCTCTCTCTCTCTCTCTCTCTCTCTCTCTCTCTCTCTCTCTCTCTCTCTCTCTCTCTCTCTCTCTCTCTCCACATACATACACACAGTAGCCTACGTATTATATGTAGGGGCAAATGATGCAACGTTTCAAATAGCACCTATTGGGTCACTAATCATTAGTAAGTGGTCGTTGTTTAATATTTCGAAGGTAATGAGGTTTAAAGGTTTAGTTGTTGATTTCAGTGTCTTCCTTTGATTACGATCATAAGCCACGTAGCTCGGTGTGGTTGAGGTCAGCTTTTGTTACGGGCAACTTGGCTCCGGCACTCTTAGAGAAAATAGTATTATTTGCTATATCAATTATATTAGTTTAAGGTTAGAGATTTAAAATGCATCATCAGTTAACATAATCTATATTGCTTTAGAAGTGATAGGTGACAATAAAATATGCGAAATGACATGCAATGAAAGTTCATTGGTGCATTTAATTAGTGATGTTGTGGTATATAGGATGTAAGGTATAAAAGATTATACTATCAACTCATTGTTTACTCAAATTATCTGATTTGATGTCAATAACCTTAGATGTCAGGATGACAAAAAGCTCCTAATCAATCAATCAATCAATCAATCAAATTATCTGGGAAGTCGCTCACTTCAAAGCGAACCCCCTTCCCTGGTGACGATTGCTCATTGCTCAAAGGTCTGAGTTTAGCTGGCTTCACCCTCCCCAAGGCAAAAGGAAATATTTCCTTAGCAGTGACTCTTTGTATTGTTACGATTTTATTTGTCGTTTCATGACCTGATGTCCAACAACTTATAGGTGTTCTCCCGGTAAGCTCTTCAAGAAATCCATTACTCTCGATATCTGTTCAATCAGTCTTTTGCATATTTACTTCGTTATTTATAGTTTTGATATAATTGTAAACACCTGGAAAGCAAACTGTATGAAATATTGTCATGTTATTATTTTGTTTTTCATTTACTAAAAAACTTCCACCAGAAGGATCTCATCATAACTGTGAGACCTTTAAACCTCAAACATTGGGGATAGGGATAGATGGATATAACCAGGTGGTGGTTAAATATGATGGTGGAGAGGTGGCAATTGGGTGATCTTAATGTATGGCTTAACGAGGTTTGCTTATTAACCTTTATGAAGTGACGATGATGATCGTAATACCCTATTGATAACCTTTAATATCAATGATTCCAAATCAATGAAAACGGGCATATATCGTTCTAACATTGTTTTTAGGTGGTCATTGAACATCTTTGGAACATGGGATCTTCACCCGAAATACAAATCCTACACCAATTTGCAAAGTAGTTCGCGGTCTTGTGTGATCCTTGGGAACATCCAAATAATATAAGATATTGGGTACAGGTAATATATATAAATATTCATATATATATATATATAATATATATATATATATATATATATATATATATATATATATATATATATATACATATATATATATATATATATGTATATATATTTATATATATAATGTAATATATATATATATATATATATATGTATACAGTATATATATATATATATATATATATATATATATAGAGAGAGAGAGAGAGAGAGAGAGAGAGAGAGAGAGAGAGAGAGAGAGAGAGAGAGAGAGATAGTGTTACAAGGATTTTGGATGTCTCAAAGACTTTTTAGTCCATTCTCGGAGACTCCATTTGCTCTTTGGTAGGGCGATTTAGTGTAAGCATTTGGAGAGTTCTTATGATCTTATTTAACTTATTCTAGAACTCGAGAGAGAGAGAGAGAGAGAGAGAGAGAGAGAGAGAGAGAGAGAGAGAGAGAGAGAGAGAGAGAGAGAGCAGCTGCTAGGATAATGCAAACAAAGGATATATCATTCCGACGTATATTAACTGGAATAGTCACTTCCCACAATATTTAAGAATGTTCCATATAAAAATGTAATAAGTAATTCAAATATATCGGTGTGATTATATTTTTCGATAACTATTCTCGAAAACGATTGCCTTTCTTAAAAAAATAATAGATAAGACCTCTCTATCTGTCATATATATATATATATATATATATATATATACATACATATATATGTATATATATATATATATATATTTATATATATATATATATATATATATATATATATATATATATATTTTTGGGCTCAAGCCATGTCGTCCTGATGGAAGTTCCTATAGGGTAGCTTCCTAGGGTATATTACAACTACGGCGATATTCCCAGAGAATTTACCTTAAGGTACCAGAATTCTAACTCCTGGAGCGAGTATCCCTCGTGAAAGGGATATCGCGACATATCAGAGGACGTATTCTAGACACGTCACATGGCAATCTACTACCTAAATAGAGATTCGTCTCGTATGAGGGAGATTGACGAGATACGAATTCGGGAAGAAAAAGGGGGGAGCCGCTCCCAAGGCCTCCCAATCCCCCGATTCGTATGCGTGCCTGGCGCCAATCCTGGCGCCATCTGTATTCCTTTTTGCGTAGCTTAACAACTCGGTGTTTTTTCCTGTTTTTCTCGCAAATCTTGGATTTATTCAGCTTTTCATGGCTTCTCCGTCTTCGTTGGCCTCGGATAAGTTGAGTATAGTGTCTGTTATGTATAAATGTAGGCTCTTGGTAAAATTTTGAGTGATTAATAGGATTAATCTTTGATACAAGAGCCGTAGCCTACCAGAGGTGTCCTGGACACTGTCACTCGCTAGGTATAAATTAGTTAGTCAGAGTGACATTCCTGGTTGTTTTGCTTAATAAATTTTAGCTATTTAGCTTTACATAGGATTTCCTTTCGTGCTTAGTATTATTTGGCGAAGTATTCGCCATTCTGGCCTACGCTAGGCCATGTAGCCTAGTCGTTTGGTCCTAGTACTTAATGCATGATTTTGGTTTTTCCGAGTGTAATTAAAAGTTTATTAAAGCTTTAGGCTATATTTTATACATTTTAGACTGTGTGGAATATTTCCAAGATTGTATACGTGAGAGTTTCGGTGAATTAGGTAATCGATTCTCTTGGTGCCTAGGTTAATTGCTTATGGAGCCTTAGTATACTTTATTATTCTCCCCGGTTGCTTTCTTTTCTTCGGAGAAGGTATGCAATCCCTTTCCCTCTGTTTAAGCCTTGGGCTTATCCCTAAGTGGTTTTTTCCGAATTTATTTTCGATAAAACTATACTAGGGTGTTACTGTACCTTCCTGTTCCAGCAGAGTCTGGTTCAAAGAGGGACAGAACAACAGAGTTTTTTAGTCTGGTCCGTGTTGTCTGGCTTGGGGCAGAGTTCCCCTCGCTGACCTAACACTTATAAAGGGAGCTTAGCTCCCTTAGGTCACTATCGAAGGTTTCTGTAGTATGATTCCTCCTTTTGTGATCGATCAGACTAAAGTCCTGTTGCTGTTCTTGGGGAGGATAAAATCTTCCCTTGGGAATAGCAACGCCTTCCTTGCTTTGGTGCTTTGGAAGCTGGCAAGTATTGCTGGCCCTTTCCCTTAGATCTCCCTTAGGCTAAGACAGAGTTCTTGGCTGCGGGTGATCTGTCACTAAAGCAAGGTTGGCAGGACCCTTTTGTCCCTTCCCCCTCTATCTCCGTAATGGCCTTGCCATTACTGTACTGTACCTTGCCGGCCGGCAGAGCTGGCCGGCAGGGGTATTACTGTACTGTACGTCATTCTACTTCTGGACCTAGTATAGGTTGGGATGTGGAATTGACTAAGGCCATTGCCGGCCGGCTGAGATGCTGGCCGGCAAGGGTCTTATGTTTTCGAGTGCTGCCCGGACCTCTCTTGGTCCCTCATCCATGCCTGCCGACAGAGCCGGACGGCATTGGTCAAGGAAGCCTGAATTAAGTTTCTCCCCTTCCTTATATGCACTCTTTCGGTTGCCGGGCTTGGGGGGTAGTGTACACTCTTATCCCGGCATCCATTCTATTTTCTTCTAGTGCTGTACCTGTCCCGGCAGCCGGCCTATGAGGCCGGCTGCCGGCCTGTGAGGCCGGCAGCCGGGCAGGGGTAGTCTTCTGGTTCTTTTGCTGCCGGCTGGCATCGGTCTTGTACCTTTGCCGGCCGGCTTATGTCAGTCCTTGTCTGCCGGTCACCAAGAGTGTGGCCGGCAGCTAGGTACTACCTTGTGTAGTTACTGGCCGGCAGTCATTGCCGGCCAACACTGGCTGTTGCTGGCCGGCAGCTACTGCCGCCGGCACAGGCATTTGAACCAGAAGGCTGCCGCCCTATAGCTGTTAAGTAGTATACTTTAAAGCTAATTGTGGTGTGTGCCGGCCGGCAAAGGCAGGCCGGCACACATCCTCCTATACTGTACTAGTATTCTTCTGTATAGCATATACAGTAAGAAGAAAACTATAGTAAAAGTTTAGGTACAGCACTGTATCTTCTAACACTATTGTGTTTTCTTGCACGGCCCTTTGCTGTTGCCCTAAGACAGGAAGCAGAGTCTTCCCCGTCTATTATCCAGGATTTTAAAATCATTGCCTAGGTGTGAGCTCCACCTGTTTCCTCTGGAAACCTTGCATTGGTTACTCTAGTAGAGATAAACCAATTTTGATTTTATTATCTGGAAAGCTGCAACAATGGGTTGTGAGGGAAACACAAGTGTGTGTCTTTCCTTTATGAATTGTTATGCTATACTATGCATATCCAGTGATACATAGTTCACTTGATACTCATGGAAATTTTTTCTCTTTACAGGAGGACCCTCCGAAGTGCGGAAATGTTTTCTGCAATGTCCGTAGCAGGAACCTCTGCGGACATGAGTGTTGTAGGAGACACGCAGCATGCGCTGTCTCCAAGGATGATCTCCAGTATTGGGACCCTCAGGTATGTACTGTATGCACTAACCTGATTACTGAGGCTTTTGATTCCCCTAGAACGACGGAATCAAGGGATATAGCTAGGGAAAAGCTCCGTACTTGGGTAAGGGGCTTTAAAAAGAACACCTCTGGCCCTTATCTTCCTAGTGAGAAGATGAGGGCGTATCTTTTTCCCCAGGCATCAGCTGAAGCAGTGATTCCCCAGCCTCAAGAGGAGATCCCCCAAGACCTAGTCCAGGTGGACGAGGAAGTCGCAGATGCGATGCAAGACATCCAGTTGTGTGACAGGATGTCTGATGTGGACGAAGGTTTGGAAGAAGACCTCCTGGCAGAAGGTCAGGATCAAGTTCAAACCCCGGATGTCGCAGAGGATGGGGTCGACGAGGTGTCGGCTACTCCGGTTCAGATGCCGGAGCCCATCCCCTCAACATCCGCTGGTCTCCCAGTAGAACTGGGACAGGCCCTCTCTTCGATTGTTGGAATGATCCAACAAATGCAGAAGGAGAATCAGGAGAAGGCGGCTGCAATGGAACTGCGTATGCAGTCCCTAGCAGAATCACATGGGCCCCGGAAAAGGCTCAATGTGAAAGACCTTCCCATATGCTCAGATGCTAACCCATGGAGGTATGCTGAGCACATGCCAATGACGACTGGTAAGATCGTCATTTCGGATAAGCTGGGTTCAGTTCTCCTAGAGGAGGTAGAATTCTGGCCCAGCAAGGCATCATATCCGGACTGCTATGTCCGGCTGAGAAAAGAACCAGCTTCAAGGGAGGAGACAGAGCCGAAAGAGGTCATTATTATGGACCATGCTAAGGCTCAAGCCCTACTTTCATCCTCGATGAAAGAGAGGGGCTTCTCGAATTCGAAGGTAGCAGCATTGAGCAAGAAGCTCCCTTCTTTTGTGTCCTCTTCTGATAGAGCCTTCCCCTTTTTACAAAAAGGGTTTGCGGCTGTCCTAAAGGCAATCGAGGCCGGCAAGCCTTGCCCCTCCCTGGAGGAGTGTAAACCCTTGTCGCTGGCTCTGCCTATGGACCACAAGGACTGGAAGGATGTCCATCTGACATTCTCAGTGGGAAAGTTGGAGGCTGATATTGCCGGACGGCAATTCGGCGAGGACCTCCCCAAGTTGTCCGAATTTCTTTTACGAAGAGAGTTCGAGACAAAAGAAAGACTGGCTGCCTCAATGTCTCATCAGACTACTCTTGAGACGATGGCAAGTGACCCTAAGGTCCATGAAATGTTCATGGTTGTGGCTAAGTCTCACCTAGCCACAGTGACGAAGGACCTTTATGGCTTCGTCAAGGCAAGGAGAGCTTGCAGGGAGTTCGTGTTCACCGGGGCTTCGGTGAGACACGAGCCAAGGAAGTTAATATCCTCCAACATTTGGGGAAAAGACCTTTTCCCTACCGATGTGGTCAAAGAGGTTGTTGATAAGGCCGCCGTGGAGAATAGAAACCTTCTCCAGAAGTGGGGCCTGGCTATCAAAAGAAAATCTTCCCCGGATGAGGGTCCTCAACCAAAGAGGAAGAATATGAGGACTAGGCTACCGTCTCGGCCAGCCAAGCCTTATAGACAGCAACAGCAACTGCAATTGCCTTTGCCTCCAGTGCCCCAGATGGTGGCACAAACCCCGACTACTTTTCAGTGGGTACCCCAGGCTGTGCCAGGTCAGTCAACCACATTCACCCCAACGTTCGAAGGACAGTCTTCTTCCTTTCGTGCAAAGCCTAGAGGAGCAGCCAGAGGCTCGTCTAGGCGCCCCTCAAGGGGAAGGGGATTCAGAGGTGGTCGTGGTCAGGGAGGCAAGACCTCAGGACGGCAGTCCAAGTGAAACGATACCGGTAGGAGGGAGACTAATGAAATTTTGGGATCGCTGGACCTTCGATCCCTGGGCCCAAAGCCTACTCAAGAATGGACTGGGTTGGAGCTGGTACAGCACTCCACCCCCATGCCTTCGGTTTTTCCAACACTCCACCCCCATTTTGGAGGAGTACGTTCAAGAACTGTTGGAGAAAAATGTGATCCGAAAGGTGAAGTCCATCAAATTCCAAGGGAGGCTGTTTTGTGTTCCCAAGAAAGACTCGGAAAAGCTCAGAGTCATTCTGGACTTGTCACCACTCAACAAGTTCATAGTGAATTGCAAATTCAAGATGCTAACACTGCAACACATAAGGACCTTACTGCCCAAGAGGGCATACTCAGTCTCTATAGACTTGTCAGACGCCTATTGGCACATCCCAATCAGCCGTCGACTCTCCCCCTACCTAGGGTTCAGGCTACAACGGAAACTGTACGCCTTCAGAGCCATGCCATTCGGGCTAAACATAGCCCCAAGGATTTTCACGAAGCTTGCGAGCGCAGCTCTCAAACAATTACGCCTAAAGGGAATTCAGGTAGTAGCCTACCTGGACGACTGGCTGGTGTGGGCAGCATCCGAGACCGAATGCTTACAAGCTTCCAGTCAGGTGATCCAGTTCCTAGAGTACCTAGGCTTCAAGATCAACAAGAAAAAGTCTCGACTTTCTCCATCCCAAAAGTTCCAGTGGCTGGGAATCCACTGGGACCTTTTGTCACACAGTTTCTCCATCCCAATGAAGAAAAGGAAGGAGATAGCGGGCTCTGTCAAGAGACTTCTAGATTCCAAAAGGATATCAAGACGCGAACAGGAGAGGGTACTAGGCTCTCTCCAGTTTGCTTCAGTGACAGACCCAGTGCTAAGAGCACAGCTAAAGGATGCAACCGGAGTTTGGAGAAGGTATGCATCAAACGCGCGAAGAGACCTGAGAAGACCAGTGCCGCCTCGGCTACGTACTCTTCTCAGACCTTGGTCCCAAGCCAGACATCTAAAGAAGTCGGTTCTTCTTCAGCCACCTCCCCCGTCGATGACGATTCACTCAGACGCCTCAAAGGAGGGATGGGGAGGTCACTCTCATCGGAAAAAAGTCCAGGGGACTTGGTCCAAGCTATTCAGGACCTTTCATATAAACTTTCTAGAAACTATGGCAGTGCTCCTTACCTTAAAGAAAGTCTCCCCGCGTCACTCGATCCACATAAGATTGGTGACAGACAGCGAGGTGGTTGTGAGATGCTTGAATCGACAAGGGTCGAGGTCACCACCTCTCAACCAAGTGATGTTAGCCATTTTCCGATTGGCAGAAAAGAAGAAGTGGTACCTGTCGGCAGTTCACCTTCAAGGAGTCCGCAATGTGACAGCGGACGCTCTATCCAGGTTCACACCGATAGAGTCGGAATGGTCCTTAGACGCAGGATCATTTTCCTTCATTCTGAATCAAGTCCCAGAACTGCAAATAGACCTCTTTGCGACGAAAGACAACAAGAAGTTGCCCCTGTACGTGTCCCCGTACGAGGACCCCTTGGCGGAAGCAGTGGACGCAATGTCCCTCGACTGGAACAGGTGGTCCAGGATTTATCTGTTCCCTCCTCACAACCTTCTGTTGAGGGTCCTCAACAAACTGAGATCCTTCAAGGGGGTAGCGGCAATAGTGGCCCACAAGTGGGCGAACAGTATGTGGTTCCCCTTGGCGTTGGAACTACAGATGAAGTTCGTGCCGCTACCACATCCAGTTCTGACCCAGCGAGTCCAGAAGTCGACTGTCTGCGCTTCATTACAGAAAACCCAGACCCTGCAGCTCATGATTTTCTCGCCCTAGCGGTGAGAAAGCGTTTCGGGATTTCGAGAGCTAGCATAGACTTCCTAGAGGAATACAAGTGCAAATCGACTAGAAGGCAATATGAGTCATCTTGGAGAAAGTGGGTGGCCTTTGTAAAGGCAAAGAATCCGCAGGAGATCTCAACAGACTTCTGCTTATCTTTCTTCATCCACCTCCATGGCCAAGGATTGGCAGCTAACACGATTTCAGTATGTAAATCGGCTTTGATGAGACCCATTTTATTTGCCTTCCAGATCGACCTAGGTAACGAGATCTTTAATAAAGTTCCGAAAGCCTGCGCTAGGCTCAGACCTTCAGCACCTCCAAAGCCCATTTCATGGTCTTTAGACAAAGTTCTTCATTTCGCCTCCCTGTTGAGCAATGAAGAATGTGCGTTAAAGGATTTAACGCAAAAAGTTATTTTCCTATTTGCACTCGCGTCCGGGGCCAGGGTTAGTGAGATCGTAGCCCTCTCGAGAGAGGCAGGTCGTGTTCAGTTCCTGGATGGGGGGGAGCTGAACCTGTTTCCGGATCCTACGTTTCTCGCCAAGAATGAGTTACCCACCAACAGGTGGGGTCCCTGGAGAATCTGCCCTCTGAAAGAAGATGCATCTCTATGTCCAGTAGAATGCCTAAAGGTCTATCTTCGTAGAACTTCAGACTTCAAGGGTAGTCAACTATTCAGGGGAGAAACATCAGGCTCAAATTTATCTCTGAATCAACTCAGAGCAAAAATGACATATTTTATTCGCAGAGCGGATCCTGACAGTACACCCGCAGGTCACGATCCGAGGAAAGTTGCCTCATCCCTAAATTTCTTTAATTGTATGGATTTTGAACATCTCCGTTCATACACGGGCTGGAAATCTTCCAGGGTGTTCTTTCGCCACTATGCGAAGCAAGTAGAGGAACTTAAGAGATCTGTGGTAGCAGTGGGTCGTGTAGTTAACCCTACTGTTTAACTCTGCGAGGAACAGTGGTCTTAATTGGGACGATTAAGTCCAGGGTGAGTGTGTAGGTACATACTGTACTACAAACTAAAATGAGGGCACCAAGTGCCCATATAGACTGTTCCTTCCTTCAAAGGTGAACCTTGCATAAGTTCAGACATGTGTGCCAAGCGTTTCTAACGCTAATGTGATTGATTTGTAATACAGATTTTTTATGACTTGATACCTTGGTATCTCATTAAAGTGGTGTTTAATGGTTTTTCTTTCAGATAAACAAGTTCTGTTTACTATCATACTTATGCTTAAAGTTTTGGGTTATCCCCTTTTATATAAATATATATATTTGTTGTTAACCTGTCTGTTTATTATCTGTCAATAAACTTGTTCTTGAGAACCTTGCGTCTCTTTCACCTGTGTCAATTTATTGGTATAATTGAGCATTTAATTCTATGTATCTTATCTGGGATAATTCTGATAGAATTGTTCTGTTTTGCAAGCTATGTTGCATTGGTTTATGTAAGTCCCCTAATGGGAGGACTCCGTCCCATAAAGGGACGAGGGCGGTTTTATTAGTTTCTTCCTATGCGGATATAAACCTTTGTCCAATACAAGTATTGTGCGGATGACTGGTCAATATATTGACGCAGTAGTTCTATACAAACTATGCTTTACTTAATATAGGGCGAGGCCACTATATTAGCTTGCCTGAGATTCATACATAGATATATGTACTCTTCGAGACTTTCCAGAGTCTAGTAGGACTCTTCCCTGTAGGGGGCAGGAAGCTCTAACATAGTTTATAGTTAGTTGAAAAGATGTATAACGGTAACATCTTAGGTCTCTAGGTCTAGTCGACCGGGAATAAATATCTCCGGGGAGTACGGCACGTTCTGAGAATCCACAGATACAGTAATGCTCTGGTACACTTCCATCAGGACGACATGGCTTGAGCCCAAAAAACGGATTTTGAGCGAAGCGAAAAATCTATTTTTGGGTGAGATAGCCATGTCGTCCTGATGGACCCGCCCTTGCCTTTCTAAGAAAGGACTGTAGGACCCCTCCCTACATACAGTATCTGTAGCACCTCGTGTACGCTACAAGGAATACAGATGGCGCCAGGATTGGCGCCAGGCACGCATACGAATCGGGGGATTGGGAGGCCTTGGGAGCGGCTCCCCCCTTTTTCTTCCCGAATTCGTATCTCGTCAATCTCCCTCATACGAGACGAATCTCTATTTAGGTAGTAGATTGCCATGTGACGTGTCTAGAATACGTCCTCTGATATGTCGCGATATCCCTTTCACGAGGGATACTCGCTCCAGGAGTTAGAATTCTGGTACCTTAAGGTAAATTCTCTGGGAATATCGCCGTAGTTGTAATATACCCTAGGAAGCTACCCTATAGGAACTTCCATCAGGACGACATGGCTATCTCACCCAAAAATAGATTTTTCGCTTCGCTCAAAATCCGTTATATATATATTCTATATATAAAAGTCTATTACAAGTCTACCTCACATATTCCTGTTGAATTCAGGAATATGTTCTTAGACTTGAAAGCAACCCTTCTCCACTATGATAGCTGATTAGTGAGTTTGCAACACGTGGTTATTTATCATGAATATATATCAATAACAACGTGTTGCAAACACTAATCAGCTATCATAGTGGAGATGAGTTTATTTCAAATCTAAGAACAGATTCCTGAATTTGACAGGACTATGTACGGTAAACTTATAATAAACTTGTATTTGTCTTGATAGCATGGTTGGTTACAGTCTCTGCAAGAGGCATAGGTTCGAATTTCTTCCCAGCCAGAAGCTGTTATCATTAATGAATTTTTAGTGGATATTCATTCCCAAAGATAGAATTCGATATTAAATGCCATTTGGTTTGATATTTACATTAATCAAAATCAAGAGTGTTAGTCACACACACACACACACACACACACACACATATATATATATATATATATATATATATATATATATATATATATATATATATATATATATATATAATATATATATATATATATATATAATATATATATATATATATATATATATATATATATATATATATATATTCTCTCTCTCTCTCTCTCTCTCTCTCTCTCTCTCTCTCTCTCTCTCTCTCTCTCTCTCTCTCTCACTGACGGGTGTTAAGTACCAGGAACCTGCATGGTGAGGAGCAGGTATGCTGGGGCTTTTTGACCTCTTATTTTGAGGTGCCTTACTTCTAGCATTTGAGGTTCTTTGACCACCTATTTTGAGGTGCCTTATCTCTAGCATTAGGGGCTTTTTTACCTCTATCTTTAGGTGCCTTATCTCTAGCATTAGTGGCTTTTGACCTCCCTTTTTTATGTGCCTTATCTCTAGCTTTAGGTGCTTTTTACCTCTTATTTTGAGGGGCCTTATCTCTAGCATCAGAGCCTTTTTGGCCTCATATTTTGAGGTGCCTTATCTCTAGCATTAGGAGCTTTTTTACCTCTATTTTTAGGAGCGTAATCTATAGCATTAGAGGCTTTTAGACGTCTGATTTTGTGGTGCCTTATCTCTATCATTAGGGGAATTTTACCTCTATTTTTAGGTGCCTTAACTTTAGATTTAGGGGCTTTATGGCCTCTATTTCTAGGTGCCTTACCTCTAGCATTAAGGGCTTTTTTACCTCTATTTTTAGGTGGCCTATCTCTAATATTAGGAGTTTTTTTACCTCTAATTTTAGGCGCCTTATCTCTAGCATTAGGGGCTTTTTGACCTCTGTTTTGAGCTGCCTTATTTCTAGCAGTAGGGGTTTTTTATCTCTGATTTAGAGGTGCCAGGTGCCTTATCTCTAGCATTAGGGGATTTTTTTACCTATGTTCTGAGGTGCCTTATCTCTAGCATTAGGAGTTTTTTTTTTACCTCTGTTTTAGGGGCCTTAACTATAGATTTAGGGGTTTTATGACCTTCGATCAAAGGGATTAACCGGTGATGAAGTATGGGACAGAGGTAGATGGAGAATGCTGGCCAGAAACATCGACCCCATATAAAAGTGGGAAAAGATGCAGACAAAGAAGAAGAAGATGACCTCTATTTTCAGGTGCCTTATCTCTAGCATTAGAGGCTTTTTTACCTCTGATTCTGAGTTGCCTTATCTCTAGCCTCTAGCATTAGGGGCCTTTTGACATTATTTTGAGGTGCTTTATCTCTGGTATTAGGGGCATTTTGACATATATTTTGAAGTGCCTTGTCTTTAACATTAGGAACTTTTTTACCTCTATTTTAGGTGCCTTATCTCTAGTATTAGGGGCTTTTTTACCTCTATTTTGAGGTGTCTTATTTCTAGCACTAGGGACTTTTTTACCTCTTTTTGAGGTGCCTTATCTCTAGCATTAGAGGATTTTTTTTACCTGTATTTCAAGGTGACTTATCTCTAACATCAGAGTCTTTTTAACCTATATTTTGAGGTGCCTTATCTCTAGCATTAGGGTTTTTTTTTTACCTCTATTTTGAGGTGCCTTATCTCTAGCATTAGCTGACTTTTGACCTCCATTTTGAGGTGCCTTATCTCTAACATTAGGGGATGTTTTACCTCGATTTTGAGGTACATTACTTTTAGCATTAGAGGCTCTTTAACCTCTATTTTTAGGAGCCTTATTAATAGCATTAGGGGCTTTTTGACCTCGATTTTGAGGAGCATTACTTCTAGCATTAGAGGCTTTTTTACCTCGATTTT
>NC_090743.1:74580261-74595261 GCF_036898095.1 Palaemon carinicauda
TTGTCCCAAAGGCCTTCCCTAAATCCGCCCCTGAGGAGGTGGGGGGGGGGGGGGGGAGTTACGCAAGCTTTTATGGAGTTTACATTTGCGATGAAGTCACGAATAGAGTCTTCTTTTCCGCTCTAAATACAGTCAACTAAGGTGCGCCCAGAAACCTTGCACTCTCATACAGAAAACGCCTCTTGATAACCATAATTGCATTGCTCTAAAACATTCGATAAATGGCATCGTTTCTATATACGCTTTTTAAATGAAATTCTCATGAGTTTTCAATATTTCCCATATTGATACTAAACGATAAAGTTATTTCTCCTTTTTGATGTTACATCTAGTTCAGTCATTCCCTACTTATCGAAGAAATCACACTTTACACATTAGTGTAGGCAGGGATGGGTGAAAATCTCCTTATGTAACGGAAAGGAATTATCAAAGGGTGGAGACCCAACTAGGAAGTATAACATGACCTGAAAATGACATTAGTATAGAACATCGCATCAACGATACAGCATCAGTCTTCGATTAGACTCACCAAAATTTTCAGGAAGTTTTTGTATTCGTGATTTTTCTTATCTGATTAAGAACTTGTGATTAGCACAGTGAATTCGTTTGGAGGACAAGAGTTGGTTAATTAGGAACGTTTGTGAAAATTTATTGCGCATTCTTAACTGACTTTTAAATTCGTTAGTCAAAATTACATTACTCTGTGTTTTAGAGAATCACTGCTAATATTCTGAAATGCACGATATTTTGATTTGTGGTATATGATAAAGATATAGAATTAACATTCACTAAATATTTTTTCTATATTGGGTTTGTATCAGAAACAAAATGCACGGAGTTTTAGCAGTGTTTTTAATCATGACTTTATGCATAGTTACTGCAAATGAGGAACCACAAGCACGAGAAACCTATGTAGAAACAGACCATTCAGATGAGCCTAATCTAAACGTATCAAGAGAGAGACTAAAAGCATCCACGAATTAACCTCAATGGATAATGTCACTAACGAGCCAAATTATCTTAAAGCGGGAGGAAACACCAGCATGAATTTGGAACAAATTAACGCCTACTTTAGTAAAAACATTGACAAAGATGATGACAGAATTGAGAAACCAACAACAAAAGTTGGTGTTTCAGAGATGTCAGCAAGAGTTGAGATGGAGAGTGGTCCAACAGAGGAATCCAGATCATTATGTCACTTGACCTTAAAATGGGAGATATAATAATAGAAGGTGACAGTATTCGTCGTAGTCCATTGGGGAAAATATCTCACACATTCTTTGCAAAGGTCAACACTGGTCTTTTCGTGGATTCAGGCAAAAATAAGACGGCCATTCCCTCTTTGAATCAACCATCTGAGAACCGGTCGCTTGATAACGATAAGAAAATTGGTACTAGTCCTGAAGGAAAAGAAAGTCCCCCAACAATTTTAGCAAAGGATGTGGATCAAAAAGATGCTGAAAAAGATAAAGAACAAAAAGAAAAAGATGACGTGAAGGCCAAAGCAAAAGATCCATTTGAACGTTCTGAGCTTTATAACCGTGAACCAGTGCCTGTTGATTTTCACCATCACCACAGAGACAGCAAGTGACTGTGAACATCAGTCTTGTGAGTCTTCGGTCAATGGAAGGAACAGTGACGATGAATTTACTGAAGAAATTAAAGATTATGATCATAAAGCCTCTGTTAGAATGCTCATGGCTCCTTCTGATGAGTATTTCTATATGAGTTCTGACACTTTGCAAGACTTGTGGCGAAATCACATCAATGCTGACTCATCCTTACCACTGGAAATTATTGAAACCTCTGCAAGCGAACTCATAGAATATTATCAGCTTCCTCCCGACCCAAGTTTCATTGTACCTGTGATGACATCTGCCCCTGTAACAAATAACCCCATTCATCAGTATACAGAGACACCTGAAGTAATATCACATCCACCTGTTTTTGAAACTGCACAGAACAAAGAAGGATTACCTGATGAACCCCATTACACTATTAATTTCCCTTACCAACAAGTTCCCACCGCAGCACCTGAGGTTTTTGACCAAGTGCTACCAAGACCTCCACCATACTATAACGTTCCAACGTTTATTCAGGGATTGTATCCAATGCCTGTTTACACTACTCCAGCCTATACTCAGATGGCAGGCTCTTCCAGTAATGAAATTAGGAATATTATTCGAGAGCCACCTGAGTATCGTAATATCCCCTCAGGTTCTGTCAGTGGTTTTCCGCTTAACCAACCAAGTGCCATCAACCAGACGTTGCTCTCCATGGGCATCAATAACATTCTGGAAAATGTACCACCCAGTTTTGTTATACATAGCCCAACAGATATGCCAACCATGCAAATTATAAATGCAGTTACTGGAATGATACCTGGCATTATGCTGGAACAAGGAATTGAACCGTATTTTCCAGATATATATGATAGAGGCAGTCATGTTGGATTTTCAGGAGAGAACATAGCAGTGAGACATCAGCCTGACATTCCACTTAACAGTGGGGGAGTCATGGTGACCCCACAATGGGAAAGAGAAGACCCATATTTTCACACAGTTAAAGACAAGGCAGGTGATACACATGTTATTATAAGAATTAAGAGTCCTTCTACAACAACAACAAAACAACCTATAAAGGTTTTGAATGTGCCTGGTAGCAAAGGATATTCGGAAATCACGTTGGAAGACGGAAAGAAAATACTTATCCGCGTTGAGGAAGAGAAAAATGATGTCACATCTGTTCATCCTCCAGTAACACAACCTTCTACTCCTCTGCATGAAACAGCTACCCAAAATCACATAAGAAACAATCAAAAGCAGAATATAAGAACGAGAATGCCAAGAATCCCTTTAAGACCTAGAAGAAAAAATCCCTTTCAGTCAAGACCTGCTAATGAACGATTTAGCTTCACTGGTGCAGTCAGTCAAGAAGACACTGATCGAACATTGGTCAAGGCAAATATAGGAAATTTATTGAATAAGGGAAATATAGGAGCTCCTTTAAACAGTGGGTTTCAAGGAAGTGGATATGGCACAGGGAATACAGGAACTATGTATAATACAGGATATGGGGTAACTGCTTCTGGAACGGGGAGTCAGGCAAATACATATGGTATGGGAAATGCAGGAAATCCACAAGGAACACAAAGCTATGGAACTTCCTATGGAACCGGAGGACAAGGAAATATTTTCAGTTAATGGAAATTTGGGCAATTTTGGAGGGCAGTTCAATAAAGGAGGCTTGGGAAATATTTTCAATGAGCTAAAGGCAAATAATCCTTTTTCCAAAGGAAACTTAGGGAATATTTTCAACAATTTTAACAAAGGCAGTCCATTCGGAAGTGGAGGTATTAGCAGTTTGTCGGAAAAATTTAATTCTGGGAACCTTTTTGATAAGGAAAGTATCAATAACATAAAGAAATGAGATCACCAATAGCGTCGGTCAAGTCCAAAATAAGTTCCAGAAATTAGTGGGTCCGTTACAAACAAAAGTGGACTCTTCCTTTGAATCTGCTGTGGGATTTCTTCAGATGTTTTTCAGCCATGTCATTCCGGGAGATTACTACGAGAATGTCCTTACAATTCTAGCAATACTCGCTTTTATAGCTTTTGTGAGTGTGAGGCTTTCTCTCATGTTTAGCTCTCTCGGCTCATCCGTTACACTTGGTCTTGGCCTCTTCGGTAGAGCAGAAGAAGTTATGAACAGTATCAGGGAGAGTGACCAAGTACAAGTGATGCAAGACTTGGCATTGGATGTCTACAAATCAATTGAGCTTTGGGCTCAAGAGAATCTGGATCTACCAAGTGCTGGCATTTCGAACCTATTCTTCATTGATAGAATAACAAACCTCTTCAGTCTAGGTAAAGAAGCCCTTTACAGTAACACAAATGCGGGAAATTTGGTCAAAAAGACGTTGCTTACTCCTGACAGTGAATCGCAGCCTGAGAAATCCACGAAACATAACATAACAGAAGAGATAGTTGAAGAAATGGAAGGTGTGGCTCGTCTGGGATCAACCCTAGTTGACCTGACTTGGAGAATAGGTGGTCGCCATTCGCCAGTTACAAAGGCCTCCTGCCTTCAGCGACCGTTTTGCGATCTCAATACAGTCAGTGACCAAGAAGGTGGTTTCAGTAGTCTCCTCATACCACTTGCAAGGTAGGTTACGAATTGTTTAAGCAGAACAACTTTCCGAGAAAATAAAGTAATAGGATTTTTTACTTTAGTATACCTAGATAGATGTAGTTACACCTAATTAATAAAAATATGCTTTTCTCGTTAAAAGGTGTATGTTAAAGACCAAACTAGGTATCAATTGAATATCAAATTTATCAGAATACAATAGTGAACACATTATCAGCAAGATGACGATAACTAACCAAATCTAATAAGGAGTAATTCTGGTAACCCTTATATTGGAATCTAGGTTCTATTATCACCTTTGATATAATTGAAAATTACGGTTAAATAAAAGCCAATTATAGAATAAAATCTTTTGCATGGCTGGATATTAACAAAATCACACACATTTATAGTTAAACTATTGACAGAATTATATCTCCTTTGTACAAAGAATGAAAATTTAATGTATCCTATTTTGCAAGGAAATTATCTAGCCAGGAATCATCTTGACATTAGCACACGTATTATCCAACTAATCAAAAAAAAAAAAAAAATAAATAAATAAAAAAAAAAATAAATAAATGATTTCATCTACTAAAAGAATCACTGATTTCATTAGCTAAAAGAATCATTGATTTCATCTACTAAAATATCAATGACTTCATCAATTAAAATAATCACTGATTTCAACAACTAAAAGAATACCTAATTTCAGCACGTGCGTATCCTGGTTTACTCGTCCGACGGATGACGTCTTCACTCTGCTAGAAACGTTTCGTCCACTTTGGCTGAGCAATACGGTCCACCAAGGAGAAGGCTGCCAACGCATTCACCCTTGCAAACGTTAGACCTAAAAGAGATTGACCTGCCAAGTCCTGTTTTACATACTTTTGACTTGCTAAAATGTTTGGTAATTGCTGAAAATCATCATTATCATATCTTATCGCTCCAATGTGGAACCCACAGGGGGGGTGTTGTCGTTTGTCTCTCTGAGGTCTTGGTCTGAGCAAAGATGGCCCAGTGGGCACCCTTGTAGGATGTGTTCCATTATTTGTAATGTTACTCTACATGGACATTCCGGGTTCTTGGCTAATCCCCATTTGTGGCGATTATCTCCAGTTTTGCTGGAAATAGGGAAGGTGGATGTTTATGAATTTTCTGGGTTGGAAGGGGTATGTGGAAGATGGTCCTCTTATGTATATTTCTGAGAATATGGGCATTTTTTAATAGATTCAATTTATCTACTAGTAATTTACAGATTTTCTATGATATACTTCATCTGGCATTGATGTTGAGCATAATGCGAGATTTCGACACAAAGATGTAAGGAATATTTGCAATATGGAAGGCGATCTGATAATAGAGAATATCAATGAACTCATCTTTTGTATGCTACCTATGCTTTAGTATGCTCTCTAAGAATATTCTAATTCAATGGATTTTGGAAGGGCAGCAAGTTATTGAAGGAATTTAAGCAGATGTTGTAACATTAAATGCTGGAATATCTATATAACTTTCATGAAAAAAAAAAAAAGTTACAAAGGGGAGATCAGTTTTTAATACATCCGCTAATAAACTATACTCCTAACTTTGTTTTACAGTTTTAACTGGTATTATTTAGAAACTATCTCAGCTTTCATTATTATTACTATTTTCATTACATTAAACTGTGCCCAAGTTTTTAGTTTGTTTTAAGTAATATTCCTTTCATGCTAAAAATATTGCTGAATGAATTTTATACTGAAAAAACACACACATCACATACATATATATATATATATATATATATATAATTTGCTGTGTATATATGATAAATAATATATACATAGAATTAATGAAAAATTACATCAATTTTAGCTTTCCAAGGGACTATCTCCCTCTTCAGAAGAGGAAGGGAGATGGTCCCTTCGAATGCTAAAAGTAAACTTCCTTTATCGTAAATTGTAAGTTTAGTTCATATACTGTATACACACACACACACACACATATATATATATATATATATACACACATATATATATATATATACACACATATATATATATATATGCGGTGTGTGTATATACATATAAGTATATAATACATATATATATATATATAGCCTATATATATATATATATATACATATATATATATATATATAAAAATATATAAACTGCATATATATATATATATATGTGTGTGTGTGTGTGTGCGTGTGTGTGTGTGCGTGTGTGTGTGTTTTATTTTTATTGAGCCCTCGCAACATACGATCTCCTTAACAGCTCGGGTGCTGAACTCAGATGTATTTATATTCATGGTGGAACCCTAATTCTTGAGTTCACATACGATAGCTGATCGTTAAGTTTGCTCTTAACCAATTGTCACGAAAAGTAACAAAAGACTGCTTCACTTATGCACATATATATATATCTCTAGTAATAAAATAGGTTTAACTAACGCTGGAGCAAATTCATCCACGCCACAATAGTAAAATACAATTGTTTATTGTATTTTAGGCTGAATATATATATATATATATATATATATGTATATATATATATATATATATATATATATTATTAAATGCTAAGCTACAACTCTAGTTGGAGAAGCAGGATGCTATAAGCCCAGGGGCCTCAACAGGGAAAATAGCTCGGTGAGGTAAGGAAACCAGGAAAAATGAAATATTTTAAGAATAGCAACAGCATTAAAATAACTACTTCCTATATAAACAAGAAAAACTTCAACAAAAACAAGAGAAAGAGCATCTAGATAGAACAGTGAGCCTGAGTGTAGCCTCAAGCAAGAGAACTCTAACCCAAGATAGTGGAAGACCATGGTACAGAGGCTATAGCACTACCCAAGACTAGAGAACAATGGTTTGATTTTGGGGTGTCCCTTCTCCTAGAAGAGGTGCTTACCATAGCTAAAGAGTCTCTTCTACCTTTACCAAGAAGAAAGTAGCCACTGAACAATTACATTGCCGTAGTTAACTCCTTTGATGAAGAAGAATATATATATATATATATATATATATATGCAATAAACATAATTGCTTCTTAAAGAATAATGACCAAATGACATTAATAAAAAAAATATGAATGAGGAAATACAACTTAAAGTATGCATCAGTGCCAAAGCCCTCCTAACCCAAGCTAGGACCAGGGATGGCCTGACAACGTATACTAAGGACTCAACAGGTAGACTTGTAGGCTTCGCCAAAGCCCCCATCCCTAGCTTACAGCGATGAAGAAGTAGCATAAACTAGTGAAAACTTCTCGAACTTCCAACCCACGAATCGTGACTCAGGGAAGTTAGCAACCTGGTTTGTCACAACCCTGCGTATTTTGAAAGGCTTCTGAAGAATTAAGATAAAAGGCAGTCATGGAAGTTAGGAAAGCAAAAAAAAAAAAAAAAAAAAAAAAAAATACGCCAGGTTGCTATGATTTTGAATTTGAAAATGTTATAGTGTATTCAAGTGAATGACATCATGTGATGAGATATGACTAGATGAGGCCCCAAACGAATGGTTAAAAGCAATAAAAGTAAAAGCTTCTGGTAAGCTGGTGCAAACATCCCCACTCTGCATTCCATGCATCATGCATCAAAAGTTCAAGCCCTGCTACCCCCCTCCTTAGAGAAAGCTTTCATTAGTACCAACAAGCATCGTTCTTGTGAGCTTATTATTGGATAGAGGGTTGCCTGGTGTGCTCATAGATCTACCGCTGATTAATCAGCAGTCTAAGTGTGGTATTAGTTTTGGTGGTAAGGTGTTTAAGCACTGACCATATGTATATATTATCTTTCTCTAATGTCTTCCTTGCACATTGACCTTTTCTTGCCCCTTAATGGGGATAGACAATAGAAGTGATTGTAAGAAATAGTGAACAAAACATTTCATTGTATACCATATAAAGAACAGGGTATAGATTTGGTCAAGAAAGTAAGACAGACGGGCAAAAGGACTGAGAAATGATGAGATGAGTAAGTTAGGTAAAGTAAAAGCGCTTGTACATCGGATGGTTGTCATGAAACTGTTCTGAGATTAATACGAGACTAAAAGGAAAAATTCATGTATAAAGCAGTAGGCTATGGTGTAATTCATAGTCATAATAAGAAAAGTAAAGAGTGAAGAGAGATTAATTTAGTTAATTAGGAGTTAAGATATATTTTCCTTTTAGGGTAAAATCTTTATAGATAGATTGATAAAAATATCTTGGGAAGTCATGAATATAGATGTAAGTTTGACAGAAAAGGAGTTATGTGGGAAGTACAGATGATGTTTGCGAATGATGCTCTTTTAGCTGTATTATATATCAGAGAGCTGGAAAGGTCGATATAAAAATGAAAGTGTTTGTAAGCAGAAAAAGTTGAAACAAAAGCTTAAAATTTGTGAAATTAGACTATTTTAAGTGCAGGAAACTACACGAGAGGACACCTTGACATAGGAAATCCATGAGTTAGAGTTCTTTGACAGACTAGAGACCAAGGAAAACTTTAGATGGGTCTCCAACCTGAAACCATGATCCATTAGGCTATAATAATAAACTTCAAAAAAGAGGGGCGTTCCTCAATTGAGTTGTGGTTCTTAGGTTCCCTTAAAAACCGACAGTAGACCCCTGTCATTTACTTAAAACTCCAAATGTGGGCCCCCTCACCCTGAAATACGTCCCCAACCAAAAACATGTCCTTTTGATCCTGGAAAATCCTGGAAGAGAGATTCTAAGCTCAAGAATCCACTAAAAACCTAAAGTAGAGGACTCTTCATTGAACTGTGGCCAGAATAATTAATCCAACGAATTTGTATAGGTAATGAAAGAATAGGAGTAGTTGGTTCATGACAAAAAGATGAAGGTAACTAACCCAGTGGTGGTGTAGTGAGGGAACAGGAAAATCACATAACAGATGTAAAAGAAGCAAGGAACATCTGTTGAAGCTAAAGATGAGACGTATGAGAAGATTCAAGGGCAAACTTGTCTTGAAAGGTGAAATGAGAATATACACTACGAATGAAGGAAATATTTAAGCATTGTATGCCCCCTGTGGCCGCGGGGGCATAAAAACAATTCGAATAGCGCCAACGTTATCCCTGCGTGTCGTAAGAGGCGACTAAAAGGGACGGGACGAGGGGGCTGGGAACCCCCTCTCCTGTATCTACATCCTGTGAGACATCGACAAAGAGATGGAGCTGGGGGGAGAGTGACTGCTCCCCGCACTCTAGTTTTAGGGTGTTTGAATGTGCATGGATGTAGTACGATAGAGAGTAAAAGATATGAGATTAGAAGTATGTTTAGGAATAGAAGGATGGATGTATTGGCCTTGTGTGAGACGAAGATAAAAGGAAAAGGTGAAGTGATGTTTGGTGAAATGTCTGGTAGAGTGTCTGGGATTGAAAGGGGAAGAGCGAGAGAGGGTGTAGCTTTATTGCTGAGTGAATGGATGACAGGTAAAGTAGTGGAATAGAAGGAGATATCATCTAGGTTAATGTGGGTAAGGGTTAGGTTGGGTAGGGAATGTTAGGCGTTTGTCAGTGCGTATGGGCCAGGTAGTGAGAAAAGTGAAGAAGAGCGGAATGAGTTCTGGAATGAATTAACTAGATGTGTAGGACTGGGTAGAAGGAATTATGTAGTTGTCATGGGTGACTTAAATGCTAGAGTGGGCACTGGAGAGGTAGAAGGTGTCATTGGGAAGTATGGCGTACCAGGTGAAAATGAGAGTAGTGAGAGACTGGTAGATATGTGTGTTGAGCAAGAGATGGTGATAAGTAATAGCTTTTTCAAAAAGAAAGATAAAAATAAGTATACATGGGTAAGAGTGGCAAATGGAAGAGTTGTAGAAAGGGCATTAATGGATTATGTGTTGATAACTAAAAGAATGTTTGGAAGATTGAAAGACATGCACATGTTTAGGGGTATGGCTAATGGTATGTCTGATCATTTTTTGGTGGAAGGAAAATTAGTTGTAGAAAAAGAGTGGGGGAATAGAGTATTATTATTATTACTATCCAAGCTACAACCCTAGTTGGAAAAGCAAGATGCTATAAGCCCACGGGCTCCAAAAGGGAAAAATAGCCCAGTGAGGAAAGGAAATAAGGGAATAAATAAATGAAGAAAACAAATTAACAATAAATCGTTCTAAAAAAAGTAACAACGTCAAAACAGACATGTCACATATAAACTATAAACAACATCAAAAACAAATATGTCATAAATAAGCTATAAAAAGACTCGTGTCCGCCTGGTCAACAAAAAAGCATTTGCTCCAACTTTGAACTTTTGAAGTTCTACTGATTCAACTACCCGATTAGGAAGATCATTCCACAACTTGGTAACAGCTGGAATAAAACTTCTAGAGTACTGCGTAGTATTGAGCCTCATGATGGAGAAGGCCTGGCTATTAGAATTAACTGCCTGCCTAGTATTACGAACAGGATAGAATTGTCCAGGGAGATCTGAATGTAAAGGATGGTCAGAGTTATGAAAAATTTTGTGCAACATGCATAATGAACTAATTGAACGACGGTGCCAGAGATTAATATCTAGATCAGCAATAAGAAATTTAATAGACCGTAAGTTTCTGTCCAACAAATTAAGATGAGAATCAGCAGCTGAAGACCAGACAGGAGAACAATACTCAAAACAAGGTAGAATGAAAGAATGAAAACACTTCTTCAGAATAGATTGATCACCGAAAATCTTGAAAGACTTTCTCAATAAGCCTATTTTTTGTGCAATTGAAGAAGACACAGACCTTATGTTTCTCAAAAGTAAATTTGCTGTCGAGAATCACACCTAAAATTTTGAAAGAGTCATACAAATTTAAAGAAACATTATCAATACTGAGATCCGGATGTTGAGGAGCCACTGTCCTTGACCTACTTACAATCATACTTTGAGTTTTGTTAGGATTCAACTTCATACCCCATAATTTGCACCATGCACTAATTCTAGCTAAATCTCTATTAAGGGATTCACCAACCCCAGATCTACATTCAGGGGATGGAATTGATGCAAAGAGAGTAGCATCATCTGCATATGCAACAAGCTTGTTTTCTAGGCCAAACCACATGTCATGTGTATATAGTATGAAAAGTAATGGGCCAAGAACACTACCCTGTGGAACACCGGATTTTTAGCAAGTGGATGGATGTAAAAGGGAGGTAGTGAGGGTTGAAGAGCTAATAAAACCAGGGGTAAAAAGTAAATATCAGGAAAGGTTGAAAATGACATATGACGAAGTGAAAGTAGGAGAAACTGGCAATTTAGAGGAGGAGTGGAAGTTAGTAAAAGAAACTTTTGTTGGGATTGCAAGTGATATGTGTGGCAAGAAGGTTGTTGGAGGCAGCATGAGGAAGGGCAGCACTAGATGAAACGAGAGTAGGAAAAGCATCTGGTATGGATGGTGTGAGAGCTGAGATGTTGAAGGAAGGGGGTGTGACTGTACTTGAATGGTTGGTGAGATTGTTTAATATGTGTTTTGTGTTGTCAATGGTACCAGTAGATTGGGTTTGTGCATGTATTGTACCACTATATAAGGGTAAGGGAGATGTGCATGAGTGTTGTAATTCAAGAGGTATTAGTTTGTTAAGCGTAGTTGGAAAAGTGTAGGGTGGTAGAGTAATGATTAATAGGATCAAGGATAAAACAGAGAATGCAATCTTAGAAGTACAGGGTGGTTTTAGAAGAGGTAGAGGTTGTATAAATCAGATTTTTACAGTAAGGCAGATATGCGAGAAATATTTAGCAAAAGGTAAGGAGGTGTATGTTGCGTTTATGGATCTGGAGAAAGCGTATGATAGGGAAGCAATGTGGAATGTGATGAGGTTATATGGAGTTGGTGGAAGGTTGTTGCAAGCAGTGAAAATTTTCTACAAAGGTAGTAAAGCATGTGTTAGGATAGGAAATGAAGTGAGCGATTGGTTTCCGGTGAGAGTGGGGCTGAGACAGGGATGTGTGATGTCGCTGTGGTTGTTTAACTTGTATGTTGATGGAGTGGTGAGAGAGGTGAATGCTCGAGTGCTTGGATGAGGATTGAAACTGGTAGACGAGAATGACCATGAATGGGAGGTAAATCAGTTGTTTGCTGATGATACTGTACTGGTTGCAGACACAGATGAGAAGCTTGGCCGATTAGTGACAGAATTTGGAAGAGTGTGTGAGAGAAGGAAGTTGAGAGTTAATGTGGGTAAGAGTAAGGTTATGAGATGTTTCGAGAAGGGAGGGTGGTGCAAGGTTTAATGTCATGTTGAATGGAGAGTTACTTGAGGAGGTGGATCAGTTTAAGTACTTGGGGTCTGTTGTTGCAGCAAATGGTGGAGTGGAAGCAGATGTACGTCAGAGAGTGAATGAAGGTTGCAAAGTGTTGGGGGTAGTTAAGGGTGTAGTAAAAAATAGAGGGTTGGGTATGAATGTAAAGAGTTCTATATGAGAAAGTGATTGTACCAACTGTGATGTATGGATCGGAGTTGTGGGGAATGAAAGTGATGGAGAGACAGAAATTGAATGTGTTTGAGATGAAGTGTCTAAGGAGTATGGCTGGTGTATCTCGAGTAGATAGGGTTAGGAACGAAGTGGTGAGAATGAGAACGGGTGTAAGAAATGAGTTAGCAGCTAGAGTGGATATGAATGTGTTGAGGTGGTTTGGCCATGTTGAGAGAATGGAAAATGGCTGTCTGCTAAAGAAGGTGATGAATGCAAGAGTTGATGGGAGAAGTACAAGAGGAAGGCCAAGGTTTGGGTGGATGGATGGAGTGAAGGAAGCTCAGGGTGATAGGAGGATAGATGTGAGAGAGGCAAGAGAGCGTGCTAGAAATAGGAATGAATGGCGAGTGATTGTAACGCAGTTCCGGTAGGCCCTGCTGCTTCCTCCGATGCCTTAGATGACCGCGGAGGTAGCAGCAGTAGGGGATTCGGCATTATGAAGCTTCATATGTTGGGAGTAAGTGGGTCTTTTCTTAGCTTTATTATTGAATTTTTAAGTAATAGATTGCAAAAAGATTTCAATTCTAAGTACAAAAAAAAAAAAAAAACTGAATTCGATAGGTATATGTAGGCCTACAGTAGAGTTATCATTGACTTTTATCTTTCTTCATGGCTAAGTGGTAAGGTCATTGTCATACATGTATCCTGGACCAGGGTTCGAAACCAGGCAAGTCAGATACTAAAGTCTTTGAGTGATTTCGCCTGGGGCTCTGATCCCGAGGTCGATAAGAGAATCCAGACTTTAATATATTAAAATATATGGCTTATTTAGAATATATATATATATATATATATATATATTTATATGTCTATGTACATGTACTGTACAGTATATTGTGTATGTATACTTTCAAATGTTTTGAACGTGTAGCACATTTTTTTTAGATTCATATACTGTATCAAAACTTTACTAATAAAAATATAAGAAACTAAAAGTATGACGGTGTTGCGAATGTCACCTTCACTCCCTGGTTGCCGCCATCATAATCGCGAGAAACATAAAAGATTTTGTGACGCCATTAAAATCTCCTACACGACACAGAAAGGCAGAAGAAGGGGACGTGTTTAACGAAGCTGATAAGATTATCAGTTGCAGGTCTCCTCCGCTCGTCGCTGACGATAGTTATTATAAGTCTGTTCCTGCTGATAGATGAGACGAGGGTGGAGTCATGATCAAAGATACTGGGTATACAGTTATGAAACGCCAAGAGATACGTCTCTCTCTCTCTCTCTCTCTCTCTCTCTCTCTCTCTCTCTCTTTGTTCTGCATCGTAAAGTAAGCAGATAACTGTATGGTTCGAACTGTTCTTTACTTAACGGCGAGGTGTGGTTTTCATTATCTGTATATTCTTTATTCATAGAAGGTGAGACAAGGAATAATATACCTTAAAGTATTATTTCTTGAGAAGCATTAGGGCATATAATGTAGCGCAAAATACCTGGGGAGTCGTCATCCAAGAGAATATATCATTCATATTATCACCATTCTTCTAAACAAGTGTAGGCGACCCGTCAAAAATGACGGCGAAGTATTTGGATAGATAAACACACAGAGTCAACCCTTCATACCCTTTCCCTTCTTCCTATAACTACCACATGGCACATGTTGGGAAATTTGTGGGAGATTGTTGTTTCCGAATGGTGGCCGCCCTGCATGACAGGAAATATATATGTATATATATATATATATATATATACATATATATATATATATATATATGCAGTATATATATATATATATATATATTTATACTGCATATATATATATATATATATATTTATACTGCATATATATATATATATATATATATATATATGTGCGTGTGTATGGGAGATAGGAGAGTGAACAACTTCGCCAACATTGAAGTGATAACTGCAATATTTGAAACACGAAAAAAAAGTTAGAAAAACTATGGTTGAAGCTCAACCATCCATTATTCAGTATACAACATCCACTAAAAACCAACACTAATTGACCCAAGTCTTCTAACAAGTTTGTGTAAAAATTCCATCAGAGTAGGAAATGTTTCCACTTGTCTGTCACTTTGGAATTAATGGTTTTAATTGGAAAACATATCCGAAGATTTAAGACAAGATGAAAATAAGAAATCCCTTCAGTTGGCTATACAGTAATAATACTACTTCCGAATTTCTTAACATTTCTAGAGATATTTTCCGCTGAAAACCTTGAATCCAGAACCGGTAAACAATGAAGAAACTATCTTCCCCAAAATGGATTCGACCCCATACTGCATTAGGCAAATGAGTTCACAAGTATGTCACTGTACTACCAAGAGGGATAGGGATGTAAATTCTGTTCTTCAAAGATCAAAGATCATAAATTTGTTAGGATTACAGCGACCATCTACTGTATAAGGTAATCCGATGTCAAGCATTTTTCAGCCTGTAG
>NC_090743.1:74600261-74652761 GCF_036898095.1 Palaemon carinicauda
TATAGAAAATTGCTCAATATTTTTTTTTTCTTTAAACGGACGTTGAAGCAAACGTTATTATATTAATTGTTTACTGTGTTGGATGAGGAAGTGGCGCTAGAATACAAAAGAAAAAAAAAATACTGTATATATCTGTATTTGTCTACTAAGAGTAAATACATAGAATATGGCTTTTATTTTGCAATGGACGTTGAAGCAAACGTTTACATTGAGTTAATTACCACAGCAAATTAAAGACAATCGATTTGTTATGACCGTGTTTAATTTTAAAAGCAAACGCGTCATGTTTTCTTACATGTCATTACTTACCAAAACGTTTTCAACGTAAATATAAAGTTAATGATTATATAAACTAAACGTTAGAAAACAGTTTCACAAAAAATCAATGAAACGTATGGGAGAAAAATATCTTTGTTTAAAGTGGAATATACAATTTTATAATAAAATCCATTAAACGTCTCTAATTAACGTTACTAAAAGGATGCACATCTAATGGAACGTTAGTACAAAAGTTATTTCGAAAAAACCTTTCTCAAACGTAAGTTATTTATTCTAGATTAAACATGAGGAAATACTTTACCATACAATAAATTCTAAAGTTAAAGGTAAATCTTCAAGAGTCTATGGAATTTGTAATACGATCTTACTAATAATCTATTTTCAAAACAAGGAAATTAACGCAAAGGTAATAAGGATTTTATACTATTGCCAAATCTTCGAGTCACTGGTCCACACATTTACGATATTCAGAAGTTACGTCAGTGGCTTGACACGAATAACCTCGTGCGAAAAATAGAAAAAAAAAAATAACAATAAATAAAATTTCATATTATCAAGAGAAGACTTACAATCCTCTTCATTCTAAGCTTACGTCTGAAAATTATAACTATATTCGTTATTCGTTTGCTTAACTTTTGTGCCACCAAAACTATCATTAAATATCAACATTGTAAGATTTGCCTGATCAAACGATGAAGTACAATTTCATATAATTAAAAAGGATAATTATGTTTATCTCTACCGACAGAGATTGTATCACCCACCGAATGAGATGTAGGCTCCGAGAAATCAAATAAAAGACAATAAGTCTCTTACACATTTTACAAGCCAGGTTCTATTGTTCAAAGAATCTGAGAGAAAGGAAACGAAACGAAAAGAAAAGAGAAAAGAGGAATAACGGAACATTTCGAACCAGCAAATCAGCTAAGTTCATCGACACCCTCTTGGATCACTCAAGGGTGAATAGAGTTCCTCCTTCAAACTCAGACACAGAACTGGCGTTCGAGGAATGACAGTGCATACGTGTATGTTTGCGTGCGTGATCAATAGATGATAACGTTGTTAAGAATAAATATGGTCCTCTTCAACTGTTGACATAGACGAACACGCTTGGTATCGAGAACGAACATGCAGTTTACCGAAATTAAATACGAGACCTCACTGTTTGTTTCGATAATATGCTTCATGGTCAGCGTGACAGATTCTGCGGCGTTAGCCACGCCCCTTTCTTCTATCGTCCCGCCCAGTCCAACCGATGAGTATGTGACTCTTTCGGTTTTAACAAACAGAAGTTCGACCAACATAACAGAGGATGGTAATAAAGATCAATTGAATCCAAATACGAGCGAATCCCTTACAACAGAGAAGAACGAATTCGAATCCCTACAGGTAAGTGATGATCTTAAGTTAACTAGTCACAAAGACAAATCGCCCGTGGAGACACAAACTCAAACAGATGAGAGAGAAAATCGTGAAGAATCTAACAAAACAGGGCTTTTGGAAGTACAAACTCAAAGGCCCAGAGCCTTAGAAGAAACGAGGAATCCTGGTTTGCTTACCTGGAGTTGGATTGGGGGCAGCACCAAACCGGTTGAAAGTACGCCTGCTAATTGGGAAGTGGCGGAGAAGATATCACTCGTTGATTCCTCAATGAAATTGACAACACTGTTTCCAAATATTTCTAGCTCTCATATTGGTAACGATAATACAAATACCGATGATGAATATGATAAAGACCCGACCACTAATCAACAAAGTGTAGTACAATCCATGAATACAGATTTATTTCGTAAAGAAAGTGTGAGTGATACCAATGTTTCCACTATCCATTACAGTACAAATTTTGCAAATTCAGATGGATATTCACAAATAGGTTATGTTAACGGAAATAAAGAGCCGGTTAAAGACAGCGATACTGGAAATTTAAGCAATAGAGACCTTATTGGTTATCAAGTAAACATTCACAGAGATAATTCATCTTCAGGCATTTATGGAAAAATGCCTTTATTTTCTGTTCAACAAGCAGAAATCATTGTTCACGATAGACTAAAGAATACCTCAAAAGTGCAAATATACAATCAAATGCATCCACCTCTACTCCACAATAACAGTCCAAACAATTCACATGATCTAGAGCAATCGAACTCTTTCAATAGTCAATGGGCTGAGAAACCTATTTTGTCTGGGCCCCCTAAGCAAGAAAATAATGCAAATATAGTCAAGTATGACATATTGCCGCATAGTATGAGTCCCAGTACACCTTCCAGCTCAGAAATTGGTGATAAATTTGTAAAATTTGATCTCCCACATTTCGTTGAGAAAACTAATGTTGATTTAGGCCCTGGGAGTGGAACAGTAGATGAAATCGAGAAAGATCTCCCGCCTTCTGTTTTATCAAACATGTTGAAATATTTCAATAATTTCTATGCTAATTCTTCAGACACGTCTTCTGAATCATATGGACACGTTCCATCTCCAGGTTATTATTTCCCTAATCATGTGAAATTTGATCAAAGTACACCAGAATACAATAACCAACATAGGCTGGGTACATATACAGTGAATAACTCAACTAAAATGGTTCAAGAAACATTTGAAAATTTTAGTCAGTTACCCGATCATTTCAATGTTGCAAATGACTCTTATGGTTCAAAAATATCTTCACATACCAATCCTACAACAACTGCAATGTCCTTATCCATGGTGAACCCAAATGTTATCATAAAAATTTCAGAACAATTGATGGACACGAAACGACCGATGCTAGGATCTAGCCAGTCTCTTTTTAAAAATTCCACACAGTCTCATCAACCTGAAAGATCAGAGATTGAGGATTCGCAGAACAGTGAGATCAGACCAACTGTAGCTTATGAACTTATATCTTCAAGCAATTACAGTTATGAAGAATTGTTCGACAAGACTAAGCCTTCTCTAGCAATTCTTAATACGACACCTAAATATGAAGAGCATACCAATGTTCCTGAAACTTCACAGAATAATTCTGTAAAAACTGCTTTATTGATAAAACCAGATCCCACAGAAAGAGATTCACCTGTGATCAGTGATCTTCCTGAAACACTCAATGTGACTATTGAAAATGTTCTTGAGAGTTCACAGAATAATTCTTTCAAAACTGCTCCGTTGATAAAACCAGATCCAGTAAAAACAGATTCACCAGTGATCAGTGATCTGCCTCAAATACTCAATGCAACTACTGAAGGTAGTGCTGAGCTTGCCTGGTTGCCACTTACATTGTTCACCAAAGCTAATGAAATCGGGAATACAACAGATGAGAGTCAAATTTTAGCTTTGAATCAGAAGTCAAATATATCCGATAATATACCTTCAAGTGATGTATCTCATTCAGATACTAATGCTGTCCTAACTTACCATTCTGGCTCAGGAATTCTTAACCAGACTATAACTAGTCAAACAAATATACTGGATGACTTCATGACATATCTCCTATCAATGGATTCTCCCATAAGTAGTGAACAAACTACATTGGAACCATTGTCACAGAAACTTAGTAACATTCCTTTGGATTTTACACAAAATCGGGATGATGATGTATTGCATAATTCTACATCTTTTTCTCCCATGCAGTCACTAGATAGTACCTCAAATTCAACGTCTGAAGAGAGTAGCATGGTGTCTGATCTCGAAATTTTAAAATATAACCAAACAGATCTGGAGGCTCAAGATTCTGAGGCTCCTTTTCTAGATACATTTGATCAAAGTCATGGAAACATAAACTCTTGGTCTTTATTGGAGTCATTAGTCAACAATAGTGGCTATACTCCGCCAACATTGAATATTGATTGTGAAATCTATGGACCATTGTCTCCTATCGTTGACTTCTACGGAAATTTGTTTCCTGGGTTAGAAAATCCTTGTAAGAACACATCACAGAAAGAGCGCAAAGATACTGAAAATAAAGTTGTGAATGAAGGTGAAGAGGTTTATTTGGTTACTTCAACTCTTCCAAATCACAACATTTCATCAGAAGAAATTACTACTGCAACTCTAGTTCCATCATCACCTGATTTTCCTGAAAATGTCTTTGCATCAAAAGTAAATCATGATAGTTTGAGCAGTTTTACAGATTTCAGTGCTGATATATTAAATAAGACATTTGCCAGTCTTTTTGATGAAGCCTCTTCAGAACTGAAAAATGCATATCCAATAAAACATCTGACTATGCCTTCTGAAACACAGATTAAAAAATGGTGGGAGCCATTAAAAGAAATTACAGCTGCTCCAGTTTTAGAAAATATTGCTAGTGTTATCAGTGTAAATATGCCAGTGTTTAATGACGAGTCATCTACCCACTCCACAATGGAAAAACATTCCTCTGACAACATTAGTATAAGATTACCATCATTTACAAGTGAACAAGTTACAGAGTCTCCACAAGCTAGTGCTGTAACTGTACATGCATCAAATACTCTTTCTTATGAGGTTTTACCCAATGCATCACTAAGCCATTTATTCACCAATATTACCAAAGATATTAATCAAGAACTAAAGAATTTAGTTACAACTGAATCTAGTTTGTCCACTGCATTAAGCATTGTGGGGTATAAAGCACTACCAACAGTCACTATGAGTCCTGGGGGAGGCAGTACTATAATCGTCAAATCAAAGATGCCAGAATCAGAACCACCTGAAGTGCATATACCTAATCCAGTGAATGTTTTTTCTCATATTTCTCCTACTTCTACCTCTACTACACCTCCTATTAAATCTCCTTCTGTTTTCTGGAGCCTATTTCCAAGTCCCGAAGCTATAAGGTCTTTTTCTGAGGTTGAACATTCAGTCTTCAATCAAAATTCCAGTTCTGAAGCTGAGACTTCAGGACATAAAAACGAATCATTTTTTATCATGTCTAGGGAGCCTCATTCTAATGTAACAGAATTTCCTCTCAAGAATTTTTCCACAACAATAATTTCCACCCAGATAGAGGAGAAAGGTTTCCATCCAACTACTCAAACAGCAGAACATGGTTCAGTTCCACTGCCCCATAATAATATATCACAAGAATTAGTACCTTTAATTAACCATACTGATTCTTCTTTACCAAAATCTTCTTCAGAGGATATTTGGACTTCTCTGTATCAAGAGTGGTTATCAGTTTCCCAATCAAACAGTTCCAAGTCTTCCATAGAAACATCAGCTGTAGCATCTCTTGACAAAAGCCCTACAAGAGTTATGACAAATATATCAACTCTCCTTCCTTATCAACAGACAACCGAATATATGATCACTTCAGGACAAACATCTGATAAGCCCAATGAAGATACCACTTATGATAAAACAGTGAGTGGGATTACAGGGCCAAATACCTCTCCATCTAACGTTGCAGGGTCAAATATAATTGAAACAACAACTGAAATTGAGTTTGGAGATGTTTTAGGATCCCTCTGGGATCTTAATGCCAAGGAAGTCCTACAACCAGAAAAAAATTCAGCAGTTAAATTTCCCCCTGTCAGAATGCCCATATCACAGCTCCCTACAGCAATTCCTTTATATACTATTGATAATCTAACAACTACCTCGTCGCCCTCCTCCTCCTCAACCACTGATAGATTTTCTGCCATGGTATACTCTGTCCATAATAAAGGATACAGCATAAAAGATAAACTCATGTCACCTTTCTCAATTGAGCAGTCCGAGAGCTCACATTTAAGCTCTGGAAACAAGACAAATAATGCAGTAACCAGCTTAATACATTCTTCTGATGGGGATATTTTGATACATAGTAGTTCAGAGGATATTCCAAAGACTGGAGGCACTGTCAAAGGGGAGGAAATCTTACCAACTGGGCAAAGTGAGGCAGGTAAAAATCATGCTCTAGCAATTTCTCCAATTAGGTCCTTTGTTAACAAAGTTACAGATCAGATTCTGAGCTTGCCAAAACTGTTTACTGGTAGTCAAAATGAAAAGAAAGTTATCGCAAACCCTGGAAGCCAAACATTCTCTACTCCTGAGAATTTAGTGACTGCACCAGGTCGAAGACCTTTTTATAATGGAAAACTTTCAAAACCAACATCATTCGTTCCCAGTGGGATACATTCATCAGCAGTCACTACTTCAGCTATACCTTCACAGATATATTATCCATTTGCCAATGAATCTAAAGTAAACCAACACCCTTTACTGGGTAACCATCGCCAGTATCATACACATGAAATATCCACGTCAACTAACAGACCTGTCATCATAGTCAAGAAAAAGGGAAGCAGAATTCATATCCCAGTTATGCCTTCTGCAGACTTTTCCTCTTTTAAGAGTCACAAACAAACATTACACTCAACACAGCCATCTTCTGACAATCCAGTCATGGATGTCGAACCTGGAAATAGGTTTGCAAGACCTCCAGTCTTTTCTGGAACCACTAGAAATATTCTAACCACTCGGCTACCTGTACGGAATTCCAATCGCCATAAGCCTTCAGTTAGCATAGAATCTAGAAATAGATACATTGCCACAAGTACTCCCAGTCTACCTTTGTTTACCAAGACTGCAACACTAAATGATCGAGGGCTAGGAGCAGCGCACACAACGCCATCTCTGAGACGCAAAGGCTGTGGGTCAAATTTACTAGATCGTCTGGAATATCTTCTGGGAAGAGAGTTAGTGATGGATCAGATGGGTGTTGGCGTTTACAGTGCAGTTGTTGAAAGGTGAGATTTATCATTCTATATATTTTGAAAAAAAAAAAAAGGACCTTTTCGTGTGGACTTTGCACCTATGACTTCAATCATTACTGGACGGATAAGCAAAGGACTTCTGACAATACTACACTACAAATTAATTTCGCAAAGGGACTTTCAAAAAGGTATGACTGACTGCCTTCAGCTCACATAGTGGAAATTGGTTAGATATATAGGTGGAAATTGCATAAAATATTATTCCCTTACTATAAATAAACATCTTTATTTATAATGAGCTAATAATAGTTGCCTCTGATAATTTAACTAATATCTAATAAGGTAACTTAGTATATCGTCTGTTACGATGATTTTCTTCTGAAGCTGCAGCATTCTAGCTTGCATAGGGATATCTAAAAGTGAGTTTTTTGGTGGTTTGGCGAAATCTACATCAACCCTCGTCAAAAAGATAAAATCTGATTAACGTGAAATCCAATCATACATATTAACTAGCCCCCCGAAAGCCTGTTGGTCCTGGACTATAAAAGTGCATAAAGAAGCAAATAAGTGATGAAATTAACGAATAAGTAATTAAATTTCACTTGCAAAATCGAAAATCTATTCAGTTTAGAAAAAATGAAGTTTTAAATACAGTAACAAGAACGAACTCCTCAGTGCGTTGTTTGCCAAATATACCACCGTAATCCCCTAATTAAAAGGGTTTACAAAAACGCTTGAATGCCAAAGTTATAAACTTCAATTATCCACTGGATTGCTTTATCCATTAGATTGCAAGTGATTTAGGAAAACTATTTACTTCACCGTTTCTACTGCATGGTATATTTCCTTGTCAGTTTCTCTTGGATGAAATTGCTGTTATTATTTTCGCTATTTTTCGTGTGTGTGGTTTTTAAAAACATTGAAGTAGGAAACAGACCTACGACTCATCAGACTCATTCCTAAATCACTAGAGCCACATTGCACTTTAATGACAATAATTATTGTCATACTATTGGGTTTTACGGGTTGCTCTTTACGAGACACTCCACCTCAGGTAATTGCTTCAAGAGTACACACACACACACAGATATACACACACACACACACACACATATATATATATATATACATATATATATGTGTGTATATATATACATACACACACACACACACACACACACACATATATATATATATATATATATATATATATATATATATATATATATATGTATATGTATGTATATATATATATATATATATATATATATATATATATATATATATATATATATATATATATATATATATATATATATCTGTGTATGTATGTATGTGTGTAAGAAAAAGAAATAGACATTTATTGAGAATGACAGAAAATATATGGGCACTAAGAGAAAAAAGAATGGATCCCTAGAGAATGTAATAAAGAAAGCGAAGAAAGAGAAGACGATGGATTGACGAACTAAGAAAATTTGCTGATATAGACTGGCATAGTTAGACCATAACGACACGAGGGGAAGGACATGTCTGAGACCTTTATTCTGCAGTGGACTAGTAACGGCTATGATGATAATCCTCAGAGATATGATAGGTAGATAGATAGATATAGTCACTAAGCTTGATATCAACTTATTCTTTTGCATTATACAGTATGTACGATATACAAATTGACCATCAATTTCCAATAATCTGAATTTTATGGGACTTGTTTAAATTTCTTTCTTGATTTTATAAAGAAATTTCTCGGATTTATGTTTTGTATTTCATTGATATCTTTTTTCCTATTTTTTTTTCTTATGAAACATTCTGTACATTTTAGGATCCATTTTGACTAAAGATAATGTTATGTTTTTAACTTGAACATGTTGACATAGTTCTTTACTATATACTTATATATATAACAGATCCATTCTAACGTTGTTACTGATCTTAAAATATTATATATTTTTTATTCACTACTTTCATGTAGTTTATTTATTTCTTTTCCTCACTGGGGTACTTTTCTTGTAAGGGCCCTTGGGCTTGTAGCATCCTGTTTTTCCAACTAGGGATGTATCTTACCTAGTAATAATAGATTCAAACTTGCAGCTAATGTTTTTATGTTGAATAGGTTGACATAAGTCTCACTCCATAGTTAAATGACAGATCTATTCCAATGTTATTACTCCTCTTAAGACATTTTGTTTTCTTTATTCATTACTTCTCATACAGTTTAATTATTTCCTAATTCCATTTCCAATAATAGTAATATTAATTATAACAACAACAACAACAACAACAACAATAATAATAATAATAATAATAATAATAATAATAATAATAATAATAATAATAATAGTAATAATAACGTTGTTACTGCTCTTAAAGATATACTACATTTTTATTCATTATTCCTCATATATAGGTTACATATTTCTTTTCTGCGCTGGGTTATTTTCCCATTGGAGCCCTAGCGCTTGTAGCCTCTTGCTTTTCCAACTAAGGGTGTAGCTTAGCTAATAATAGTAGTATGTAATTGTTAACGATAAATTTCAACAAAGCGCTCTTCCCTAACAGCATCCTAGCAGTAGAGTGTGACCTTCCAAGTAGAACACCTCCAGGGATTTCATCAGATATGACTGGAACCATTTCCTCAACTTACACGGATCAGATATCTCCTCCACTGCCTACGTCTTCAATATCTCCAACTCTAGGGATGGATGGATGGCTGAGTTTGGACGATATACGTAAAGATGTAAGTGCCATAGGAATGGGTGCTACTAACCAGTTTAGCTTTTAGATCTCTTGAAATTGAAGCTCTCTTGATGGACCTTGATGTCTATGAAGGTGTAGGCCCAAATTATATTTTCCCTTTGTGTTTTTTTTTGGTTCTTTTGTAAAGACTGTAATTTTTTTTTAGTTCCAAAGTTATCTTTTATTTTGTGCAAGTTAACAAAAAAGAGGTTCATTTAGCACTTGTTGGGGAATTGGTAATATTACTCCATTATGTTAATGTGTTTGTGGTAGCTCAAGTCCAGCTGATTACTGCCCAATTTCCATAACTCTTATATCAAAAGTTTATGAACGTCTCCTAGCAAAACGTCTAAATAGGTTTGCTGGAGGTAAACATTTGTTCCCTAGTTTGAAATTTGGCTTTTGTAAAGGCCTTGGAGCATGGGATGCCCTTCTTACAATCTCCAATGGTGTACAGAAATCCCTTGACTGGAGATAGGAAGTTCGTATACATGGCCTGGGTTTTAGTGCCGCCTTTGACCGTGTTAATCATGAGGCCCTTGTTTTCAAACTCAAACAGTTGGGAGTGGGTGGGTCTTTGCTTAGCATCCTAATTGAATTTTTAAGTAATATATCGAAAACAGTTGTTGTTGAAGGGCGCCATAGTGAGTATTGGAATGTAATATCTGTTGTTCCTCGGGGTATTGCTCTTAGTCCATTACATTTCATACTATATACACATGCCATGTGGTTTGCCTAGAAAAATAACTCGTTGCATATGCAGATGATGCTACTCTTTTTGCATCAATTCCATCTACTGAATGTAGATCTGAGTTACTGAATACCTTAATAGAGATTTAAGTAAAATTGGTGCATGGTGCAAATTATGGGGCATGAAGTTGAATCCTAACATCGAGGACAGTGGGTCCCTAACATCCGAATCTCAGCATTGATAATGTTTCTTCAACACTATATGACTTGAAATTTTTGATGTGACTCTCGACAGCAAATTTACCTTTTAGAAACACAATAGGTCTGTCTCTTCTTCAATTGCAAAAAAGAAACTGGCTTATTGAGAAAGTCTTGTAAGATTTTTGGGATCAATCTATTCTGAAGAAATATTTTAATTCTTTCATTCTACTTTATTTCAAGTATTGTTCATCTGTCTGATCTTCATCCGCTGATTCCCCTCTTGATTTGTTGGACAGGAACTTATGGTCTATTAAATTTCTTATTCCTGATCTAGATATTAATCTCTGGCAGCGTCGTTCAATTACTTCGTTATGCATGTTGCATATATAATTCTGACTATACTTTACATTCAGATCTTCTCAGACAGTACCATACTTTTCGTAACACTTGGTTTGCAGTTAATTCTAATAGTTATGCCTTCTCCATTACAAGGCTTAATACTACACAATATTCTAGAAGGTTTTTATTCTAGCTGTTACGAAGTTGTGGAATGGTCTTCCTAATCAGGTAGTTGAATCAGTAGAACTTAAAAAGTTCAAACTTGCACCAATCTTCTTTTTTTTTATGTTGAACAGGCTGACGTAAGTCTCATTATCTTTTATAAATGAAATATTGGTTTTTAATGTTACTATCCTTAAAATATTTTATTTGAATTATTCATTATTTCTTATATAGTTTATTTATTTCCTTAATTCCTTTCCTCACTTGCTTATTTTTCTCTGTTAGAGCCTTTGGGCTTATATATAAGCATCTTGTTTTTCTAATTAGGGTTGAAGCTTAGCTAGTAATAATGATGATTATATCTACTATTTGCGACATACCATGTTTCGCTACACGTGTTAGCCCTATGGGCCAGTAATTTTGCATTATTTTAATTACCTAATTAATCACTTAGGTTAAACTGGTTTTTGCTAGGGCTTGTCTTGCTTCGCTCGTGATTTAACATTATTTCACTGCTCCTCTGTTCTTGCAGGTGGTACATGGATGTGCTGCTCACTCCATCCGAGTGGGATAGTGTTTTGGCGTTGTTTCAATTATCTAATTAACCACTTAGTTCAAAATAGTTTTTACTCCTTTCCTTTTATAATAGTAAATGTCTATTTTATCATATTTCAAAATACCAACTGTTGGTTGATAAAAATGGAAGATAGATATCAAACTATAGCAGAAAATGGGAGGTAGATATATCATGGTAGCACCTTGAAATATCATTATGATATGCTTTTGCCATACTGGAATACTAATACTAAATGGATATAAAACTGTAGGCGACTCAAATGACAATATTTAAAACATCACCTCTTTCACAATTTAAATATGAGAGAATATTTATATTTACAAAATATAAATAAAAGTTAGTCTGATACATCAGATAATTCCAGGCTAGCTACACTTTGACTATTTTGGTATTCTAATATGTTGTTTGTTATTTAAATATATTAATATTTTATCAAAATTGAATATCCTTAAGTGTTGACATTGATAAATTCTCCCTATCCTCTAATTGTTAAAGACTATATTGCCCTCATCTATGATTATTAGAATTAGTCTTTAACATAGATGGATGCAAACAGTAAATAAAGTTAATTTCCTTAAAATTTCAGGAAGAGGAGAAATTGAGTCTGAAGACGACTTCTTCTCCAACTGATGGCCTAGTCACAAATAATCAACTTCCTTCGGATGATTCATTGTCCCCAATTGCTGCTTTCTTATCAGCTATGCCATCTCCAGTTCCTGTTCATACAACTACTGAATCATCTGTAAATTCATCAACATCATTATCATCTCTGGCTTTTCATGAGACTCCTACTTCGAATACAAATCCTCTAATGGCTATTGAAACTAGAATAAATTCCTCATCTATGGTGTCCTCTCCATCATCCCTAGCTAATACTGATATAGCGATCGCCAGAAATGATTCTCCAGTTTCATCCAACCTAGATGTAGTCCCAAGTTTCAATTCCTCTCCGGAAACGTCACTTCTTCAGTCTAGTAATATTTCAAGTTTGTTACCTGAAAATAGCACAGCTGAAGTTCAAGCAACTTCAGCCATGCGAAGATCTTTCTTGCACGACGGTCACAAGAAATTGATGCGGAGGGCTGTAGGAATGGCAGCACTGAACAGCCTAGCTCTGGCCAAAGGTAAGGGCCCGACCAGACCAAGCGCAGCTAGCGGCGAGGTTAGCGACTAGGTTAGCGGCAAGAGGTTATGGCGGCAAATTGAAACCTTAATTATATATCTTATGTAGGTGGGCAGATAGGAGGCGCGGGAAGCCTCGCGCCTCCTATCTGACCACCTACATAAGATACCTAAGGTTTCAATTTTCCGCGGGAACCTCTTGCCGTTAACCTCGCCGCTAGCCGTGCTTGGTCTGGCCGAGTCTTAAGAGGGACTGAATTCTTTTTTTTTTTTTTTTTTTTTTTTTTGTATTTTCATATTAGGATATCAAAATATTACCAAGGATTTGAAAATATCTAATTTCACATGTATATAATTTGATATAGTAATTTGCTGGCAAATTAAGTCACTATGAATTATAGAGAGATTAATTTCAAGTTATGAGCTACAACAGATTCAAGTTTGTATTGAGGTTTCAAAATAAAGTTCTAGTAACCATCAAATACGAAGATCTAGATCTTATAGAAAAATAACTTAAGCTAAACTTATTCATATTTTTATTGAAGAGGATGTCAATGGAAGTTGATTGTAACTTCGCAATTCTTAAATTACAAATAGAAGTTTTACTACAGTAGATGATACCTAGATTTAATAAAATTATGCCTGACCTCAAACAGGATATGTTTATTGATAATTTATGCAAATTAGTTTTATTCAGCAAGAACAATCATTATTAATGAACATCTATAGTAGTTCACTTTTTTAGAATGTTATGTCAGGTTATTTACTTTCTCATTACTTATCGCAAATAATCGTAAAGAAGGACTTTTTAAGTAACTAAAATGCCAAGCAGGATGTAAATTATGCTAAGCTAGTAGGCTGCAATTACAGAACAAGAAGTAAAACTTTTTTGTCCGAGATAAGATACATTCACATCGAAGATGCCTTAGAATGGATCACTTTGTTGAAGACTGCATGCCGCAGTGAACTTTAGGGATACAGTACAGTAGGCCTACACTTTGTTGAATCTTACCGAAGAATACCGGTAGCCGGTTGTAGTTAAGTGATTTATATATAAAAAAAAGAGTTTTCTAGCCTTCTACAGGTCACCACATAAAAATAGAAGTAAATGATAGGGAAATTATAGCTTTAACGCTTATACTTAACAGCATTTACTTCTCCAAACAGCAATGCCTTTAGAAAACGAAGATGAAGGAAGCCATTTGACCGTTTCATCAAGAGAACTTACCACGAATATATTCGGTTTTGAAACCATCTTGACAGCTTTAGTTTATCTCTCTTTCGGAATATTCCTGTACCAAATGATCCAAAGAGCCGTAGGGGCCAAAATCATGGGTCTACCTTTAGACAACTTTATCACAAATGGAGGGAGAAGCTTCAGTGTGGATGGAAGTCGTGTCTTTAATGAAGAACCTATTGACTCGTATAATACGTTGTTGTTTCAAGCCTTGAGGAAAGTACGTGAACGTCATTACGATGTATATTTGAATTATACTCACGTATTTGTAATAAACACTTAGATGATGAACACAATACAGAATAGAATAAACTAAGTTCTATTGATATTGGTGATAGAAGTATATACTAATTTCAATTTCAGGTTCCAAACATTGCTTCCAAAATCCTCTTGGAAGAAGGAAAGACATTGGAAGTACAAGCAAAATCCCCTTCGTGTCTTCCACTTTATCTGTGTAGAGTCACCTCACAGCGATACCACCAGAGAGATCACGAAAATGTAACTGAATCTGAGCATTCTTCCATGTTTCATCACGCGCTGTTGACTTCTGCTGTTAGGTAAGATGGAAACGTTATCAACCTCTTTACCTTCATCTATGTTAACAGCATGTTAACTATCATTATCAATAGTCTTTATATCACTTCTTGGATGTTTTAGTTTTCATATAATCATGCTCTGAGAAAACATTAAGCACAAATTATTCAAAATTTTCAAAAAGTGTAAATTAGGAAAATAATTATTTAGTAATTGTAGTTACATCTAGAATTAATTACATTATTAGTATTTTCTTTATATATTAAACTAATCCTTATGATCATTATTGGCATCCATAAAAACAAGACTAAAATAGATTAGTTTGTCTTCTCAGGAAATAGGCACTCCGAGAAAATATTAATAAAATATCGATGCTTTCAAAACAAAATGTCAATATTAGACCTAAAAAGGATGATTTCACAATAATCTCATAACTCATCTGATTCCAGCACACTCGTATCTACATGGTCAGGTCAGAATCCAAGTGAATTATTGATGGCGACCTTCACTGGAGCTCTGGGTCTTCCCTGCATTTTTGAAGAAGCCACCTGCTCTGATAAACTTTAAGATGGACGATTTGGTAAAACACCAACGTTCAAAAGATCTTCCGTTATTAACCTAACCTAATCTAAAATTATGTAAGCCTACATAATAATGCGACATAAGAGCTTCATATAACGAACGTTTCAGTATTCATAAAAATTCTTTTGCTCGTCAATGTTATTTTCTGATGGTAGACAAAGTACGCCTCTTGTAGTTCAAATTTTGGGCATTATATCAGATTTTATAAGGATGACATGTAAAAACGTAGCGTTATATATGCACGCAAATCGCAATGAGTTACACTCAACTTCTCGTAGGTAGTTTATTTTTTTTTCATTCATCTTGTAGGAAATATTGAATCTCAGAGAGAAAAGTAATTATGCAACCATATCTATAATTGGTTTTGGTGTCGTAGTCATGTCATGATCAAATTTCAAGGTAAAAATTTCCATTATTAGGAACATCTAGTCAGGGGATGGGCCAGTTGATAAATTACATCAATTTCAAAGTGTTTGAGAGAAATATATCTTTTATTTTTTTTTATTTTGTTAAAACAATCAGAACGATAATTTCTTCGATGGAAAAAGACTTTTCCAAACTTAACAGGCATAATCATAGAAATCTTATATAAAACAAACGGTGATTGTTTACAACATCACGCTCTCCATTTACTCCAAAATAATGCATTCCTGCAGTCCCCATCTTCTTGCACAGTAACTAAGTGGTTATTTAAATTCTGGGAAAGCAATAATTAGCAAGATATGTTGAGGAAGGGGGAAGGGGTTATAAAAAGAAAATAGCTCGGTTTCCTCGCCAAACGACTTGGAACAGACATGTCAACATAGTCAACCAAACAGAATTCGTGATGCCAGCGTACATAAACAGAAGTTCGTGATGCCAGCGTACATTTGATATACTGTATATTCAAAATATACTTAATAAAAAATTGAGTGATTACTCAAAAGTGTCACTATTTGTAAATTGCATATTTAATGGACACTTTTGAGTAATTAATCCATCTTTAATTTAGTATATTTTGAATATACAGTACATCAAATGTAAGCTGGCATCACGAACTTCTGATTATCTACACTGGAATCACGAATTCTGTTTGGATGACTATGTTGACATGTCTGATCCAAGCCGTTTAGTGAGGAAACCGAGCTATTTTCTTTTTATAACCCCTTCCCCCTTCCTCAACATATCTTGCTAATCATTGCTTTCTCAGAATTTAAATAACCACCTAATTACTGTGCAAGAAGATGAGAACTGCAGTATTGCATTATTTTGGAGTAAATGGAGAGCGTGATGTTGTTAACAATTACCAAAAAGACTAATTTGCAATAATCATATATAACAAAATAATAATGTTGATTACCAAAAACGATGACATTTTGATACATTCCAGTCATGGCCTTTAAAATATATATATATTTTTTTCTAGGTGGTCATGATTCAAAATCTATTAGTTATTTTGTTGAACACAATACTGAAGACCTATAGTACAGACGGAGCAATATGGAACTGCAAAGCACCAAATGGTCACATCCGCTCTCCATTGAAATGATCATAAGGTATATCCACATTACTAGAAAAGAATAAATGGATGAACGTCGTAAAGCACAGGCAATTATAAGGAGTAGGCTACTAAAATCGTTATTTCCTACTTGAAGAATTCCTCATCTGTCTTAGATAGATTTTGTAAGGCATCATGAAAAAAGAAGCACCTGAGACAAATCAATTTGTTGTTTCCTATATTTATTATCATATTTTATATGTTTTTATATAAATGTTAATAAAGTTGAAACTAGTATATGCTTTTACATTCTGATTTCCTGGATCCTGAATAATAATTGTTATTATTATTAGCTAAGCTACAAACCTCATTGGAAAAGCAGGATGCTAATAGCCCAGTGAGAAAAGGAAATGAGCAAACCGATAGAAGTGTGCCCGGGTGTTTCCTCAAGCAATAGAACTAACCCAAGGCAGTGGAAGGACATGGATCAGGTACAGAGGCAATGGCACTACCAAAGACTGGAGAAGCAGTAAAAATTTAGCTTAACGATTTAGTTAATATTCTTGGCAAACTTAGAGCTAGCAATAATGAGAATAAACTTATCTGATCACAAACCTTTAACTAAAGGATAGAATGATGTTCCATCACTTGGCTTTTACCTTTACATTATTCTCGGGGTGGGAGCATAACCCGAGTCTCTATTGTACGTGTGTTATGGTTTCAACTATAAAAAGGCCTTATCAAACCTGAAGATAATAAATGAATTGAATAAATTTGGAACATGAAATAAAAAAAGATGTTCTTAAAATAGGTAAAAATAGTCAAGCTAATAAATTTTAAATCTACATACATTTTCAACATAATATGATTGAGAGAAGTGCTGTTCCTAATATGTATGTATCTATCATGGTACTTCCCCCGATTTTGGAGGTTAGCCAACATTAAAAAAAAAAAAAGAACAAAGGGGCATTTTTCTTCACTTCGTTCTTCCCGGCATAACGAGAGATTCAACCGAGTTTTGCTGTTACTACTAGGGTGCCAAAGCCCACCCTCTCCTCGTTATTCACCTCAATGAAGCTTCATATGCTGAATCCCCTACCTTGGCAGTAACTAAGATAACCAGAGGAAGCAGCAGGGCCTACCGGAACTGTGGCACAATTGTTCGCCATTCATTCCTAGTTCTGGCACACTCTTTTGTCTCTCACATCTATCCTCCTATCACCCAGAGCTTTCTTCACTCCGTCCATCTACCAAAACGTTGGCCCTCTTCTTGTACTTCTCCCACCAACTCTTGTATTCACACCTTCTTCAGCAGACAGCCATTTTCCATTCTCTCTACATGGCTAAACCACCTCAACACATTCATATCCACTCTAACTGCTAATTTCTTTCATAAACCTGTTCTCACACTCACAACTTTGTCCCTAACCCTATTAATCTAAATACACCAGCCATACTCCTCAGACACTTCATCTCGAACACATTCAATTTCTGTCTCTCCGTCACTTTCATACCCCACTACTTCGATCCATACATCACAGTTGGTACAATTACTTTCTCATACAAAACTCTCTTTCTTTAAATTCATTCCTAACCCTCTATTCTTTGCCACTCCTTTCACTGTCCCCAACATTCTACATCCTTCATTCACTCTGATGTACAGTTACTGTAGGTGTCAAAATTGATGTTACAAATTGCGAAATTCGTGGAGTTGCCGGTTAGTATATTTCATTCCAATTATTGCTATCCTGTTTATCTGATAATAAGTATCAATAATCAACTTTAGAATCAAAGAAGGTATTCCCAAAGTGAATGGTCACTGTTAGCTCAATAATTGTTTATTAAGATCCCCAGGCAAAATCACACAAAGACAAGAGCTTCTAACCGGCTGGCTTACACATAAATCTTGTCTTTGTGTGATTTCGCCTGGGGCTCTGATCCCGAGGTTTTTAAGAGAATCGAGACCTTAATGTATAAAAAATATATGTCTTATTTGAATATGAAAAACACGTCTAAATGTGCAAAATTTATCATATATATATATATATATATATATATATATATATATATATATATATATATATATATATATATATATATATATATATATATATATAAAACGGCTTTTGAGCGAAGCGAAAAATCTATTTTTGGGTGAGATGTGATGGAAGTTCCTATAGGGTAGCTTCCTAGGGTATATTACAACTACGGCGATATTCCCAGAGAATTTACCTTAAGGTACCAGAATTCTAACTCCTGGAGCGAGTATCCCTCGTGAAAGGGATATCGCGACATATCAGAGGACGTATTCTAGACACGTCACATGGCAATCTACGACCTGGACAGAGATTTCGTCTCGTAGGAGGTGATTGACGAGATACGAATTCTGGAAAGAAAAAGGGGAGCCGCTCCCAAGGCTTCCCTATCCCCCGATTCGTATGCGTGCCTGGCGCCAATCCTGGCGCCATCTGTATTCCTTGTAGCGTACACGAGGTGCTACAGATACTGTATGTAGGGAGGGGTCCTACAGCCCTTTCTTAGAAAGGCAAGGGCGGGTCCATCAGGACGACATGGCCATCTCACCCAAAAATAGATTTTTCGCTTCGCTCAAAATCCGTTTTTTGGGCTCAAGCTATGTCGTCCTGATGGAAGTGTACCAGAGCATTACTGTATCTGTGGATTCTCAGAACGTGCCGTACTCCCCGGAGGTAATTTTTTCCCGGTCGACTAGACCTAGAGACCTAAGATGTTACCGTTATACATCTTTTCAACTAACTATAAACTATGTTAGAGCTTCCTGCCCCCTACAGGGAAGAGTCCTACTAGACTCTGGAAAGTCTCGAAGAGTACATGTATCTATGTATGAATACCAGGCAAGCTAATATAGTGGTCTCGCCCTATATTAAGTAAAGCATAGTTTGTATAGAACCACTGCGTCAATATATATTGACCAGTAATCCACACAATACTTGTATTGGACAAAGGTTTATATCTGCATAGGAAGAAACTAATAAAACCGCCCTCGTCCCTTTATGGGACGGAGTCCTCCCATTAGGGGACTACATAAACCAATGCAACATAGCTTGCATAACAGAACAATTCTACCAGAATTATCCCAGATAAGATACATAGAATTAAAATGCTCAATTATACCAATAAATTGACACAGGTGAAAGAGACGCAAGGTTCTCAAGAACAAGTTTATTGACAGATAATAAACAGACAGGTTAACAACAAATATATATATATATATATATATATATATATATATATATATATATATATATATATATATATATATATATATATATATATATATATATATATATATATATATATATATATATATATATATATATATATATATATATAAAAGAGGATAACCCAAAACTTTAAGCATAAGTATGATAGTAAACAGAACTTGTTTATCTGAAAGAAAAACCATTAAACACCACTTTAATAAGATACCAAGGTATCAAGTCATAAAAGTCTGTATTACAAATCAATCACATTAGCGTTAGAAACGCTCGGCACACATGTCTGAACTTATGCTAGGTTCACCTTTGAAAGAAGGAACAGTCTATATGGGCACTTGGTGCCCTCATTTAGTTTGTAGTACAGTATGTACCTACACACTCACCCTGGACTTAATCGTCCCAATTAAGACCACTGTTCCTCGCAGAGTTAAACAGTAGGGTTAACTACACGACCCACTGCTACCACAGATCTCTTAAGTTCCTCTACTTGCTTCGCATAGTGGCGAAAGAACACCCTGGAAGATTTCCAGCCCGTGTATGAACGGAGATGTTCAAAATCCATACAATTAAAGAAATTTAGGGATGAGGCAACTTTCCTCGGATCGTGACCTGCGGGTGTACTGTCAGGATCCGCTCTGCGAATAAAATATGTGATTTTCGCTCTGAGTTGATTCAGAGATAAATTTGAGCCTGATGTTTCTCCCCTGAATAGTTGACCACCCTTGAAGTCTGAAGTTCTACGAAGATAGACCTTTAGGCATTCTACTGGACATAGAGATGCATCTTCTTTCAGAGGGCAGATTCTCCAGGGACCCCACCTGTTGGTGGGTAACTCATACTTGGCGAGAAACGTAGGATCCGGAAACAGGTTCAGCTCCCCCCCATCCAGGAACTGAACACGACCTGCCTCTCTCGAGAGGGCTACGATCTCACTAACCCTGGCCCCGGACGCGAGTGCAAATAGGAAAATAACTTTTTGCGTCAAATCCTTTAACGCACATTCTTCATTGCTCAACAGGGAGGCGAAATGAAGAACTTTGTCTAAAGACCATGAGATGGGCTTTGGAGGTGCTGAAGGTCTGAGCCTAGCGCAGGCTTTCGGAACTTTATTAAAGATCTCGTTACCTAGGTCGATCTGGAAGGCAAATAAAATGGGTCTCATCAAAGCAGATTTACACACTGAAATCGTGTTAGCTGCCAACCCTTGGCCATGGAGGTGGATGAAGAAAGATAAGCAGAAGTCTGTTGAGATCTCCTGCGGATTCTTTGCCTTTACAAAGGCCACCCATTTTCTCCAAGATGACTCATATTGCCTTCTGGTCGATTTGCACTTATATTCCTCTAGGAAGTCTATGCTGGCTTTCGAAATCCCGAAACGCTTTCTCACCGCAAGGGCGAGAAAATCATGAGCTGCAGGGTCCGGGTTTTCTGTAATGAAGCGCAGACAGTCGACTTCTGGACTCGCTGGGTCAGAACTGGATGTGGTAGCGGCACGAACTTCATCTGTAGTTCCAACGCCAAGGGGAACCACATACTGTTCGGCCACTTGTGGGCCACTATTGCCGCTACCCCCTTGAAGGATCTCAGTTTGTTGAGGACCCTCAACAGAAGGTTGTGAGGAGGGAACAGATAAATCCTGGACCATCTGTTCCAGTCGAGGGACATTGCGTCCACTGCTTCCGCTAAGGGGTCCTCGTACGGGGACACGTACAGGGGCAACTTCTTGTTGTCTTTCGTCGCAAAGAGGTCTATTTGCAGTTCTGGGACTTGATTCAGAATGAAGGAAAATGATCCTGCGTCTAAGGACCATTCCGACTCTATCGGTGTGAACCTGGATAGAGCGTCCGCTGTCACATTGCGGACTCCTTGGAGGTGAACTGCCGACAGGTACCACTTCTTCTTTTCCGCCAATCGGAAAATGGCTAACATCACTTGGTTGAGAGGTGGTGACCTCGACCCTTGTCGATTCAAGCATCTCACAACCACCTCGCTGTCCGTCACCAATCTTATGTGGATCGAGTGACGCGGGGAGACTTTCTTTAAGGTAAGGAGCACTGCCATAGCTTCTAGAAAGTTTATATGAAAGGTCCTGAATAGCTTGGACCAAGTCCCCTGGACTTTTTTTCCGATGAGAGTGACCTCCCCATCCATCCTTTGAGGCGTCTGAGTGAATCGTCATCGACGGGGGAGGTGGCTGAAGAAGAACCGACTTCTTTAGATGTCTGGCTTGGGACCAAGGTCTGAGAAGAGTACGTAGCCGAGGTGGCACTGGTCTTCTCAGGTCTCTTCGCGCGTTTGATGCATACCTTCTCCAAACTCCGGTTGCATCCTTTAGCTGTGCTCTTAGCACTGGGTCTGTCACTGAAGCAAACTGGAGAGAGCCTAGTACCCTCTCCTGTTCGCGTCTTGATATCCTTTCGGAATCTAGAAGTCTATTGACAGAGCCCGCTATCTCCTTCCTTTTCTTCATCGGGATGGAGAAACTGTGTGACAAAAGGTCCCAGTGGATTCCCAGCCACTGGAACTTTTGGGATGGAGAAAGTCGAGACTTTTTTCTGTTGATCTTGAAGCCTAGGTACTCTAGGAACTGGATCACCTGACTGGAAGCTTGCAAGCATTCGGTCTCGGATGCTGCCCACACCAGCCAGTCGTCCAGGTAGGCTACTACCTGAATTCCCTTTAGGCGTAATTGTTTGAGAGCTGCGCTCGCAAGCTTCGTGAAAATCCTTGGGGCTATGTTTAGCCCGAATGGCATGGCTCTGAAGGCGTACAGTCTCCGTTGTAGCCTGAACCCTAGGTAGGGGGAGAGTCGACGGCTGATTGGAATGTGCCAATAGGCGTCTGACAAGTCTATAGAGACTGAGTATGCCCTCTTGGGCAGTAAGGTCCTTATGTGTTGCAGTGTTAGCATCTTGAATTTGCAATTCACTATGAACTTGTTGAGTGGCGACAAGTCCAGAATGACTCTGAGCTTTTCCGAGTCTTTCTTGGGAACACAAAACAGCCTCCCTTGGAATTTGATGGACTTCACCTTTCGGATCACCTTTTTCTCCAACAGTTCTTGAACGTACTCCTCCAAAACGGGGGTGGAGTGTTGGAAAAACCGAAGGCACGGGGGTGGAGTGCTGTACCAGCTCCAACCCAGTCCATTCTTGAGTAGGCTTTGGGCCCAGGGATCGAAGGTCCAGCGATCCCAAAATTTCATCAGTCTCCCTCCTACCGGTATCCTTTCACTTGGACTGCCGTCCTGAGGTCTTGCCTCCCTGACCATGACCACCTCTGAATCCCCTTCCCCTTGAGGGGCGCCTAGACGAGCCTCTGGCTGCTCCTCTAGGTTTTGCACGAAAGGAAGAAGACTGTCCTTCGAACGTTGGGGTGAATGTGGTTGACTGACCTGGCACAGCCTGGGGTACCCACTGAAAAGTAGTCGGGGTTTGTGCCACCATCTGGGGCACTGGAGGCAAAGGCAATTGCAGTTGCTGTTGCTGTCTATAAGACTTGGCTGGCCGAGACGGTAGCCTAGTCCTCATATTCTTCCTCTTTGGTTGAGGACCCTCATCCGGGGAAGATTTTCTTTTGATAGCCAGGCCCCACTTCTGGAGAAGGTTTCTATTCTCCACGGCGGCCTTATCAACAACCTCTTTGACCACATCGGTAGGGAAAAGGTCTTTTCCCCAAATGTTGGAGGAGATTAACTTCCTTGGCTCGTGTCTCACCGAAGCCCCGGTGAACACGAACTCCCTGCAAGCTCTCCTTGCTTTGACGAAGCCATAAAGGTCCTTCGTCACTGTGGCTAGGTGAGACTTAGCCACTACCATGAACATTTCATGGACCTTAGGGTCACTTGCCATCGTCTCAAGAGTAGTCTGAGGAGACATTGAGGCAGCCAGTCTTTCATTTGTCTCGAACTCTCTTCGTAAAAGAGATTCGGACAGCTTGGGGAGGTCCTCGCCAAATTGCCGTCCGGCAATATCAGCCTCCAACTTTCCCACTGAGAATGTCAGGTGGACATCCTTCCATTCTTTGTGGTCCATAGGCAGAGCCAGCGACAAGGGTTTACATTCTTCCAGGGAGGGGCAAGGCTTGCCGGCCTCGACTGCCTTTAGGACAGCCGCAAACCCTTTCTGTAAAAAGGGGAAGGCTCTATCAGGAGAGGACACAAAAGAAGGGAGCTTCTTGCTCAATGCAGCTACCTTCGAATTAGAGAAGCCCCTCTCTTTCATCGAGGATGAAAGTAGGGCTTGAGCCTTAGCGTGGTCCATAATAATGACCTCCTTCGGCTCTGTCTCCTCCCTTGAAGCTGGTTCTTTTCTCAGCCGGACATAGCAGTCCGGATATGATGCCTTGCTGGGCCAGAATTCTACCTCCTCTAGGGGAACTGAACCCAGCTTATCCGAGATGACGATCTTTCCAGTCGTCATCGGCATGTGCTCAGCATACCTCCATGGGTTAGCATCTGAGCATATGGGAAGGTCTTTCACATTGAACCTTTTCTGGGGCCCATGTGATTCTGCCAGGGACTGCATACGCAGTTCCATTGCAGCTGCCTTCTCCTGATTCTCCTTCTGCATTTGTTGGATCATTCCAACAATCGAAGAGAGGGCCTGTCCCAGTTCTACTGGGAGACCAGCCGATGTTGAGGGGATAGGCTCCGGCATCTGAACCGGAGTAGCCGACACCTCGTCGACCTCATCCTCTACGACATCCGAGGTTTGAACTTGATCCTGACCTTCTGCCAGGAGGTCTTCTTCCAAACGTTCGTCCAGGTCAGACATCCTGTCATACAACTGGATGTCTTGCATCGCAACTGCGACTTCCGCGTCCACCTGGACTTGATCTTGAGGGATCTCCTCTTGAGGCTGGGGAATCACTGTCTCAGCTGATTCCTGGGGAAAAAGATACGCCCTCATCTTCTCACTTGGAAGATAAGGGCCAGAGGTGTTCTTCTTGAAGCCCCTTACCCAAGTACGAAGCTTTTCCCTTGCTATATCCCTTGATTCCGCCGTTCTAGGGGAATCAAAAGCCTCAGTAATCAGGTTAGTGCATACAGTACATACCTGAGGGTCCCAATACTGGAGATCATCCTTGGAGACAGCGCATGCTGCGTGTCTCCTACAACACTCATGTCTGCAGAGATTCTTGCTGCGGACATTGCAGAAAAAATTTCCACACTTCGGAGGGTCCTCCTGTAAAGAGAAGAAATTTCCATGAGTATCAAGTGAACTATGTATCACTGGATATGCATAGTATAGCATAACAATTCATAAAGGAAAGACACACACTTGTGTTTCCCTCACAACCCATTGTTGCAGCCTTCCAGATAATAAAATCAAAATGGTTTATCTCTTCTAGAGTAACCAATGCAAGGTTTCCAGAGGAAACAGGTGGAGCTCACACCTAGGCAATAATTTTAAAATCCTGGATAATAGACAGGGAAGAACTCTGCTTCCTATCTGAGGGCAACAGCAAAGGGCTGTGCAAGAAAACACAATAGTGTTAGAAGATACAGTGCTGTACCTAAACCTTTACTATAGTTTTCTTCTTACTGTATATGCTATACAGAAGAATACTAGTACAGTATAGGAGGATGTGTGCCAGCCTGCCTTTGCCGGCTGGCACACACCACAACTAGCTTTAAAGTATACTACTTAACAACTATAGGGCGGCAGCACTCTGGTTCAAATGCCTGTGCCGGTCGGCAGCAGCTGCCGGCCGGTAACAGCCAGTGTTGGCCGGCAATGACTGCCGGCCAGCCACTACACAAGGTAGTATCCAGCTGCCGGCCACACTCTTGGTGACCGGCAGACAAGGACTGACATAAGCCGGCCGGCAAAGGTACAAGACCGATGCCAGCCGGCAGCAAAAGAACCAGAAGACTACACCTGCCCGGCTGCCGGCCTCATAGGCCGGCAGCCGGGACAGGTACAGCACTAGAAGAAAATAGAATGGGTGCCGGGATAAGAGTGTACACAACCCCCCAAGCCCGGCAACCGAAAGAGTGCATATAAGGAAGGGGAGAAACTTAATTCAGGCTTCCTTGACCAATGCCGTCCGGCTCTGCCGGCAGGCATGGATGAGGGACCAAGAGAGGTCCGGACAGCACTCGAAAACATAAGACCCTTGCCGGCCAGCATCTCTGCCGGCCGGCAGTGGGCTGAGTCAATTCCACATCCCAACCTATACTAGGTCCAGAAGTAGAACGACGTACAGTACAGTAATACCCCTGCCGGCCAGCTTTGCCGGCCGGCAAGGTACAGTACAGTAATGGCTAGGCCATTACGGAGATAGAGGGGGAAGGGACAAGAGGGTCCTGCCAACCTTGCTTTAGTGACAGATCACCCGCAGCCAAGAAACTTATCTTAGCCTAAGGGAGATCTAAGGGAAAAGGCCAGCAATACTTGCCAGCTTCCAAAGCACCAAAGCAAGGAAGGCGTTGCTACTCCCAAGGGAAGAACTTATCCTCCCCCGAGAACAGCAACAGGACTTAGTCTGGTCGATCACAAAAGAAGGAATCATAACTTACAGAAACCTTCGGTAGTGACCTAAGGGAGCTAAGCTCCCTTTGTAAGTGTTAGGTCAGCGAGGGGAACTCTGCCCCAAGCCAGACAACACGGACTCAGACTAAAAACTCTGTTGTTCTGTCCCTCTTGAACCATAGCCACAGGAACATGAAGGTACAGTAACACCCTAGTATAGTTTTATCGAAAATAAATTCGGAAAAAACCACTTAGGGATAAGCCCAAGGCTTAAACAGAGGGAAAGGGATTGCATACCTTCTCCGAAGAAAAGAAAGCAACCGGGGAGTATGATAAAGTATACTAAGGCTCCATAAGCAATTAGCCTAGGCACCAAGAGAATCGATTACCTAATTCACCGAAACTCACACGTATACAATCTTGGAAATATTCCACACAGTCTAAAATGTATAAAATATAGCCCAAAGCTTCAATAAAATTTTAATTACACTCGGAAAAACCAAAATCATGCATGAAGTACTAGGACCAAACGACTAGGCTACATGGCCTAGCGTAGGCCAGAATGGCGAATACTTCGCCAAATAATGCTAAGCACGAAAGGAAATCCTATGTAAAGCTAAATAGCTAAAATTTATTAAAGCAAAACAACCAGGAATGTCGCTCTGACTAACTAATTTATACCTAGCGAGCGACAGTGTCCAGGACACCTCTGGTAGGCTACGGCTCTTGTATCAAAGATTAATCCTATTAATCACTCAAAATTTTACCAAGAGCCTACATTTATACATTACAGACACTATACCCAACTTATCAGAGGCCAACGAAGACGAAGAAGCCATGAAAAGCCGAATAAATCCAAGATTTGCGAGAAAAACAGGAAAAAACACCGAGTTGTTAAGCTACGCAAAAAGGAATACAGATGGCGCCAGGATTGGCGCCAGGCACGCATACGAATCGGGGGATAGGGAAGCCTTGGGAGCGGCTCCCCTTTTTCTTTCCAGAATTCGTATCTCGTCAATCACCTCCTACGAGACGAAATCTCTGTCCAGGTCGTAGATTGCCATGTGACGTGTCTAGAATACGTCCTCTGATATGTCGCGATATCCCTTTCACGAGGGATACTCGCTCCAGGAGTTAGAATTCTGGTACCTTAAGGTAAATTCTCTGGGAATATCGCCGTAGTTGTAATATACCCTAGGAAGCTACCCTATAGGAACTTCCATCAGGACGACATGGCTTGAGCCCAAATATATATATATATATATATATATATATATATATATATATATATATATATATATATATATATATATATATATATATATATATATATATATATATATATATATATATATATACGTATATGAAAATGGCAGAAGCTACTCCAGTTCATCACTGTCACCCAGGCTCATTATACTGCAGAATGTTATCAATTATTACAAACTAGGTAGCTTTGTAATTAATTTGAGCATCTTTAAGGATCTGCCTCATCTGATTACTGTTCAGAGACAGCTGTTTCACGCACAATATTTTCACATTGTTTTTCCTTGCGATAACCTTCACTGTAATGAATGAAGTCATTTATTTTACTCTGACCATAGTTTATGTCGATTAGTTTACACTGGTGGGTGTCCAATAGTTTTCCTTCATGAGAAATTATGTTATGAAATCAACTGATGAAAAAAATTGAATGTGAAATCATTCAAATTTGTGGTACCACATTCCCTGGGTGGTGAACGCCAGATTGGGGTGTTTGGTGCAGCCTATAGGTCTATCTGCTGAGTCATCAGCAGCTGTTGCCTGGCCCTCCTAGGTCCTATCTTGGGTGGAGAGGGATTTGGACGCTGATCATATGTATAAACTGTTTATGGTTACTCTCTAGGCATTGTCCTGCTTGATAGGGCGGTCTAACTGTCCCTTGCCTCTGCCATGCATGAGCAGCCTTCAAACCCTTAAACCTTAATAGATTGCCTGTTTGACAAAGTGCATCTTCCCAACGATGCGTGGAAGGAGATGCCAGTTAGTCTTTTAAACTTATTGGACAAACTTTCGTTCCTTTAAGTATATTTTAGAACGAAAACCTTTCATAGTTAGGAATTTAAATAGTGAGCTCTATAGAAAGCTATTGCTTCAAGAGAACAATGAATTTGAGTTTATATACTTTTAAGTTTTACAATTACAGATAACTACTTGGGCTGCACCCTCTGTGACTGAGTCAGTCAGTCAGGCGCGAGTGAACGATCTCCAGAGAACATTTACAATTGATTATATATTTTGACATGGGGAAACTCTAAAACAACTAGACACTGAACGAAAGTATAGTTACTGCGACCAGGTTTAATAAAAGGAGCCCGAGTTAGTGGCTGCAATTACATATTTGCAATATTGAAACAGCATGCAAAATTACAAACGCACGTTCATTTTAAAAAATCTAGTAGGCTTACTTAGGCTAAGCCTGAGTGCCAGAGTCGCCACTGAGTTAAGTATATATATATATATATATATATATATATATATATATATATATATATATATATATATATATATATATATATATATATATATATATATATATATATTACGCCTGACAAATTACATAACCTCCGAGCTCCAAACTCACCAGTTTGTTTTTACATAAATCTGTTACACTTGAATAATACCCGAGCTCTGATAAAGTATGCAACTCCCAGACGCCAATACATAAGAATACTAAATATCCAAAGGTCTCGTAGGCTAAGTACACTCAAAACAAAACTGAATTATCAATACTTGAACAATTCAAAACAACCACTTACTTCGATTCTTAGTCAGGAATTACAAGAGAACTTTGTAAGAAATACTAGTGATCGAAATAATACACAGTTTACAAAATAAATATATTCTATAAAAAGTTTACACAAAAATTATTACCAAAATGAATCACTCGAAATACTAAATCTGAACAAAACCTTAGACTAAGACAAGAAAATATTACACTCTGAAAACTATATAATCACTTGTTTTATTAGAAATACAATTTTACATAAATATTTAATCTTGATAATTAATGAAAATAGTTAACACTTTAACACTTTAATGATTAGATGTTAAACGAAATTTACATAAAAGTAACTGATACACTTACTATTTTTTTTATCCCACAAGGTAATCGAAAAGTTAAACCAAATTAAATACACTTAACTGTTTTCACCTAAATCTCACAAGGCCGGTTACATGAATTTGTATTAAACATGTATTTATATTTATACATTACACTTGAAATATTATTCAATTCAATTGCATCATCAGTGTTTGAATACACTACACACAATATATGTTGGGTAAAAAACTTATTTACTTTGGTGAGTGCACACACTCAAGGCACTTGCGAGAGAGAGACAAACTGTGGCTCTTTCAAAGGGATAGGATTGGATCTCTTCTGCTGCTTACGATTTCCTGGGGGCACATGGTTATTGACTTAAAAACTTCTAGATAATTCTAGTAGATTATTCTCGTGGCTTGGGGGTAAGGCTTTACGGCGTAAGGTTGCCAACAAGTTAAGTATCAGACGAATACCAACGCATAAGCAAGGCAGCTCTCTCTCTCACCTAACTCTGGCCACCTACCTCATTGGAAAAGAAGATAAAACTAATTCTGAGGTTTTCAAGAACATTCCAACCACGGGAAAATATAGCATGACGCAATACCTCATAAAAAAATGACATAAACCCTCGTTTTCAAACTTCTTATGGTTCGTACAGCATGCTTTAGGCAGATTACATAAGACTTTGTAATAAAATACATGAAATAAAAAGTTAACTCTTGTAAATAACGTAAATATACATGTACTGACTTGAATGAAAAATACTACTTCTTGAACAACAAAAGTCTTACATAATTTGCATACAAATGCTTAAACCTACTAGAGAGAAATTCACGTTACGAGCTGGTTATATACCTCTTAAATACACAAATGAAATACATGAATAAAATAAGATATTTACTCTTCACTATACCAGCTTTGTGAGGTATATATATATATATATATATATATATATATATATATATATATATATATATATATATATATATATATATATATATATATAGCCTATATAGTATCTCATCATCTCCTCCTACGCCTATTGATGCAAAGGGCCTTGGTTAAATTTTGTCAGTTGCCTCTATCTTGAGCCTTTAAATCAACGTTCTCCATTCATCATCTACTTCACGCTTCATAGTCCCTCAGCCATGTACAGTTAGAATTAAAAGAACGCAGACACTCGGTGGAAATCTTTCGTCAGATGTCTCTAGTGTTCCCATGACAAAACAGACAAGGTGTTGCTCTTCTTACTACTGTTATGAATTTGGGCGGAGCCTTCTCCAACCTTAGCGAACCAAAGACAGCAAAGGGATGTTTTTGCTAGTGAAAGCATCAAAATGTTACAAATCAAGTTGCCATATTTCATTCTGTTTATCATTTGACGTTTCGAATAGCCACTGCAAATACTGAATACACACATACTCACACACATATATTTAAATATATATATGTATATATATATATATATATATATATATATATATATATATATATATATATATATATATATATATATATATATATATATATATATATATTAACATATATATATATATATATATATATATATATATATATATATATATATATATATATATATATATATTATTATTATGAATCCGCAAAATCATGTAGAAATTATCGGGGTATCGCAGCTAAACAATTCCATCCGTTAACAGCTACATTAGATTATTTCGACAGTCACCGATGAAAGAAAAAGGAAAAAGTAAAATAATAATAAAAAAAAACAGCATACATAGTTATACCGGTCTAAATGACATTCAGAGAGAGAGAGAGAGAGAGAGAGAGAGAGAGAGAGAGAGAGAGAGAGAGAGAGAGAGAGAGAGAGAGAGAGAGTTTCGGCCTGAATACATCGTTTTTAATATATTTGTAGTACGTTAGGTAAGTGAAAAGCAAATAGACAGAGGTGAAAACATGACCTCCTTGGTGGAGGTAATAATAATAATAATAATAATAATAATAATAATAATAATAATAATAATAATAATAATAATAATAATAATAATAATTGGACCAAAACACAAATTTTGAGAGTTCTGTTGAGGTGAGTATTGGTCCGCGCACTGAGCCCTTTTATAATTTGGTATTGCAAGATATTTCTTTGGATTTATTAAACGTAATTAGTTCTTCTTACCTTCTAAATACCTGGAATTTATTCATTTATCCAAACCTACCGAGATCTTGTAACCCTTCCAGAAACCACATTATTACTTCCATTCTCAACTCGGGGCTGTTCTCAACTCTGATTCACATAAATCTACATTAAGCCTTTAAATGGGCGGTCAATCATATTCAGACTTTCTAAAAATTTTGCACGGACTATTGCAATATATCAAGAAACATCTGTAAAAAAGCAAACATTTTAATATTATAATATGTATTTCTAAAGGAATACAAAATGTACACAGACAAAGCGAAAAAAAATCTTGATTTTAACATATTTCTCTTTGCAAACGAAGTCCTCTCAGGAAAAAATAACTAATCTGTAATTACATATTGCATTATAGATACGTCCTTGTTACATACGTTTTTTTTTTTAGCCAAAGTTTACGTTATATCGAAATAGATACCAAAACTTTTCTATCCGTTTCAAACCAAGTAAGCAAGTGATGATTTTTCTCCTGACAAATTCCAAACTCATTTTAAAAGATAAAGTGCCTTTAATTTTTTGTAGAAAATTTAAAGGTATTTGTTCAAATATAGTTCGAGGTTAAGATTAATTATTTTTCTTACTTATTTGTTCATTTGTTTATTTACTAGTTTATCTATAAAGTTGCCGACGAGAGTGTTTTTGAAGTGGTCGCCGCATAAAAACAAATGCTTGAATGTAAGTGAATAAATCGCCAAAAAAAAAAAAAAAAAAAAAAAAGATGTTAAATAGGGATATTTGGTAAATACTGTATATATTGTAAAGGTGATAAGGTAAAGGACTCTGGTAATATACATAGCTTGCAAAAGTCCCACTCGGATGCGTATAACAACATTGAAGAAAAGAAAATTTAACTAAGTGATGAATATTTACTATGTAAAATAAGAGGACTAGATCTTTTAGCAAGGGAGACCTAATTCCATGAGTGCCGACCCAAGCAGTTTTTAGTGAGACGAATACCTCAGTAATTTTACACTATCACAGAAAATGGGGAAAAATCAGACAAGAAAAGATGTATAGAGAAGGCATTTTCGCATCTACGATTTTATAAAACAAGAATTTATACACAAAGTTCGGGTTCTAAAACTTTGTCATTTAGAAATGTGTATAATGAGAATCTATGCAACAATAGCAATAATAAACAAGCTTTTGAAATAATTAGTCAATCTCAGGTTGAAGATTGAACACTGTTCTGACCTGAAAGACAGCATCGACTTCTGATCATCCCCATATAAAAACAGACATATTTTGTATATCTTTGGAATCACTGAAAACAATTGTTTTTTTCTGCTTGTGATTTGTGAGATGATGACTGGATCAAAGAAGTTAGTCTTGAGCTTTACACTAAATTACTCAATGCCCTCAAAGAAACGAAGACACTTCTATGGCTCACCAAATCTAGTGACGTTCCTTATTATTATTATTATTATTATTATTATTATTATTATTATTATTATTACTATTATTATTATTATTATTATTATTATTATTATTATTATTATTATTATTATTATTATTATTATTATTATTACTAGCTAATCTACAACCCTAGTTGGAAAAGCAGGATGCTATAATCTCAGAGGCTCCAACAGGAAAAATAGCCCAGCGAGGAAAGGAAAAAAGTAAAACAGAATATTCTAAGAAGAGTAATAACATTAAAATTGATATCTCCTATATAAACTGTAAAAACTTTAACAAAACAAGAGGAAGAGAAATAAGATAGAATAGTGTTCTCGAGTGTACCCTCAAGCAAGAAATTCCTACTTATGTTCTACAATCTGTATTTACACTAATGTGTGGTAAGAGGGACCCATCAGATCAAGAATGAATATTAACAGTTAGGCAAGATATGTGTAAAGCAGCAACATGTAGACAGTGGAAGATGAAAACGCATATCCTACTACGTATGACACTCCGCCATCTCTTCAAATCTAAACAATCAACTACTTTCCTAAACAAACTAGGTAATTATGAGTCCTATGCTTTTTCTTTTGAATTGGAAACAATCCTCGCATATACATGGTTGAAAGTGTTTCAGTAATCAGTAATAGTGATGTGGTTAAGGATCAACCTGAACGAACAGTGTTTCATGGCGACCGAGACAACTTTGATCAGCAAGTGTCTGATGTTTATGGAACTGGATCAGTTCAAAGCACAGTTGGAATCTACATGGAAAAATTTTGATTCTGTAAAGATGATGGCCTGAAGTTAGTCCCTTGTATGATTAAATCCATTCCTGAGAAGATTCAAATGTCCAGTTTAAGAGTTTCCACCATACTACCGGAGAAAACGATATGAAGAACCAACCTTCATAGAACCCATCAAGATTGTGATTTTTTTTTTAGAATATTGCTTGTCATATGCCCTTTGAGAGTCAATTTATCCATGTTATATCGGGATCTGTGTCTACTAGGCTACTGCCAATACTCCAAACTTTACGACAACTATGTATGTATATATATATGCATATGCATATATATCTGTATATATATATATATATATATATATATATATATATATATATATATATATATATATATATATATATGTATATATAAATATATATATATATATATATACATATATATATATATATATATATATATATATATATATATATATATATATATATATATATATATATATATGTATGTATATATATACATATATATATATATATATATATATATATATATATATATATATATATATATATATATATTTATATATACATATATATATATATATATATATATATATATATATATATATATATATATATATATATATATATATATATGTATATTTGTATATATATATATGTATATATATATATATATATATATATATATATATATATATATATATATATATATATATATATATATATATGTATATATATATATATATATATATATATATATATATATATATATATATATATATATATATATATAAATTATATATATATATATATATATATATATATATATATATATATATATATATGTATAATTACAGTATTTTTTATATTTTTTAACGGGGAGCCCTAACCTTCCAGCAGGAAGGGGTAGCCCCGCCCTGCCAACGGGAAGCGGGGCAGCCCTGCCCTGCCAGTGGGAAGGGGGGAGACCCGACCCACCAGCAGGAAGGAGGGGAACCCCCCATGCCAGCAGGAAGGGGGAGCCCCCTGCCTGCAGGAAGGGGAGAGCCCTGCCCTCCCAGCGGGAAGGGGGGAGCCCCGCCCTGCAAGCAAGAAGGGGGAGCCCCGCCCTGCCAGCGGGAAGAGGGGAACCACACCCTGCCAGCGAGAAGGGGAAACCCCGCCCTGCCAGTGGGAAGGGGGGACCCCCTGCCAGCGGGGAAGGGGTGCCCCACCCTATCAGCGGTAAGGGGGATCCCCGCCCAGCCAGCGGGAAGGGGGGGGGGGCCGCCCTGCCAGCGGGAGGGGGGAGCCCGCTCTGTCAGTGGGAAGGGGGGAACCTCAACCTGCCAGCAGAAAGGGGGGAGCCCCGCCCTGCCAGGTGAAAAGGGGGGAGCCCCGCCCTGCCAACGGAAAGGTGAGGGCCTGCCCTTCCACCCTTCCAATGGGAAGGGAGGAGCCCCGCCCTGCCAGCGGGAAGGGGAGCCCCGCCCTTACAGCGGGAAGGAGGGAGCCCCGCCCTGCAAGCGGGAAAGGGGGACCCCCTGCCAGCGGGGAGGGGGTGCCCCACCCTACCATCGGTAAGGGGGATCCCCGCCCAGCCAGCGGGAAGGGGGAGCCCGCCCTGCCAGCGGGAGGGGGGAACCCGTCCTGTCAGCGGGAAGGGGGAACCTCAACCTGCCAGCAGAAAGGGGGGAGCCCCACCCTGCCAGGGGAAAAGGGGGGAGCCCCGTCCTGCCAGGTGAAAAGGGGGGAGCCCCGCCCTGCCAGCGGAAAGGTGGGAGCCCTGCCCTTCCACCCTTCCAATGGGAAGGGAGGAGCCCCGTCCTGCCAGCGGGAAGGGGGAGCCCCGCCCTTACAGCGGGAAGGGGGAGCCCCGCCCTGCAAGCGGGAAGGGGGGAGACCATCCTCGCCAGCGGAAAGGGGGGAGCCCTGCCCTTCCACCCTTCCAGCGGGAAGGGAGGAGCCCCGCCCTGCCAGCGGGAGGGGGAGCCCCACCCTTCTAGCGGGAAGAGGGGAGCCCCACCCTGCCAGTGGGAAGGGGGTAGCCCCGCCCTGCCAGCGGGAAGAAGGGAGCCCCGCCCTGCCAGCAGGAAGGGGAGAGCTCCGCCCTGCCAGCGGGAAGAAGGGAGCCCCGCCCTACCGTTGGAAGGGGGGAGCCCCGCCCTTCCAGCAGGAAGAGGGGAGCCACGCCCTACCAGCAGGAAGGGGGGAGCCCGCCCTGCCAGCGGGAAGGGGGAAGCCCCGTCTTGCCAATGGGAAGGGGGGACCCCGCCCTGCCAGCGGGAAGGGGGGAGCCACGCCCTTCCAGCGGGAAGGGGGGAGCCTCACCCTGCCTGTGGTAAGGGGGGAGCCCCGCCCTGCTCGCAGGAAGGGGAGTGCCCCGCCCTGCCAGCGGGAAGAGGGGAGCCCCCCTTCCAGCGGGAAGGGGGAAGCCCCGCCCTGTCAGCGGGAAGGGGGGAGCCCCGCCCTGCCAGCGGGAAGGGGGGAGCCCTGCCCTGCCAGTGGGATGGGGGAAGGCCTGCCCAACCAGCAGGAAGGGGGAAGGCCCTCCCAGTCAGTGGGAAGGGGGGAGGCCCGCCCTGGCTAGCGGGAAGCGGGCAGCCCCGCCGAGCCAACAATATAGAGTTCCTGTATCTGGCTTATTTTTAAAAAACATGAGGGCCTTTTGGAAATCTCTAACAGGCTCCAAAAAGTCTTCAAAGTCTTCAAAGCTCCCCCAACTCTTTGTTTGTCTCCAATTTGTCTTTCGTCATCAATAGTAAAGTTGACTGCTTTCCTGTCAGAGCTCCAAAAGGAGAAATATGGAATACCGGTGCAATCCCAAATTGGCTTCAAATTGTCATTCGTCTTAAGCATAAATGTTAGAAAAGGTGAAAAGGTCGTTTTGTTTGTTTTATTGACCAACCCAAATTTGCAAGCTTTCATCACAAACACACCATGAGGCTATTCAAAAGGAAACAAGATTTGGGCTTTGCAGAAAATACTTTGGTGATTTCTTAATATTTGGTTTTTCCCTTTCCCGCTTACTGCATCAGCTGTAGAATTTATGGTTCAACTAATATCTTGATAGACGGAGGAGCTGGTATGGATGGCTATTTCTCAAACACTCCGAACTAGAGCTTCAAGGATAGTGATGTGTTTTTCGCTCGTTAAGCGCCCATATGCCTAGAGTAATTCACCCTGTCCAGAACCAACATCCAACGTCACATAGCTGTGCTAATTCGGGCACTTGATCACTGTAAATAGGGACTTTATCATACAGAGTTAAGCTTATTTGAATCGAGACTGAGAGAACGTTGTGTATGAAATTAATAAGATATCAGGTTGATCTCCAGGCAATGTAATTTCTCAAGATAAAGCTACGAGCAATTATATAATCATTGATAACTTGCAGTCACGGCATTAGCGTGGGGAATAATTTTGCGCTTATGCCACCTGCAAATGTATTTTTCCGACAATTTATAGGAGAATACATTCTGGGAAAATAGGTATATCATAGTTTCATGACAAATTTTCGGAAAATAATGTCGTTCTGAGACTAAAAAGCTTGTTTTTTTTTTATATGATTTGTCAATAAAACAAATTTCTGATAGCCTTTGCCTGAATATAATAGCGCCCTCATTTACCTCCACTTATTTTCGATACGAAGTAATGAATTCTTATTGTATTCAAGGTGTTATGAAGTCATCAGAAAATATTGCATCCATCACTGATTATCTATTATGTAATGGTGATACTTAAATTTCGTTACTTATCAAACTTCCAACAACAACAACAACTACTTTATTCTACTGCTGCTATCTTTTACAAATCAACCAATAATGAATACGGTTAAAATATTTGCTAGAACGCTAACAGTTATCAAATAATATTTAGGCAATAATACGCTATCTTACAGGCTGTATCAAGAATACTCATTTCCTTCTCTCCACACCCCCTAAATCAGAATTGACTTCCTTATTTCTTCAGTGACTGGCTGGGGCAAGGGGTTTTGAAGAGGAGACTCCACACTCCCCCCCCCCCTCCCCCCTGATCCTTCCCTGCAGAGTGTCGACTTGGCCCCTCCTATGAAAAAAGAATACTTGTATATATATATATATATATATATATATATATATATATATATATATATATATATATATATATATATATATATATATATATATATATATATATATATATATATATACATATATATATATATGGTAGTCTACATAAGGAAAATTGAAAGATGTCTATATGTAGAAATGCTCTACAGTTTCGTCCGCCAATGGGCCTCTTCTTGGAGTGTTTGCATAATAAACGCTCCAAGAAGAGGTCCATTGGCGGACGAAACTGTAGAGCATTTCTACATATAGACCTCTTTCAATTTTCCTTTTGTAGAGTACCAAATATTAAGTTATCTTCGTGCTAAGGATGATTACATCTGTAATATATATATATATATATATATATATATATATATATATATATATATATATATATATATATATATATATATATACAGTGGTACCTCTCATACGAATTTAATCCATTCCAGAACCAACTTCGGATGCAGAAAATGTTCAGATGTCGAAACGAATTTTCCCATAAGAATACATTGAAATACGATTAATCCGTGGTTGAGCCCAAAAACCTATGATAACTTTTTAATAAACTACTACACATAATTTCCCATGAGAATAATGCACACTAAATTAGATAATATACATGTTAAAAAGAAGAATTATCAAAAAATTATAAATAAGAAACGGGTTTTTAGCGTCACTTTACCTTAGAAACTCTAGCGCAGGTATTGTTGGTCTTGCTATGCAGAGAGGAGACAGACGGGCGGCGAGGAGGTAGAGAGGTTAACTACAATAAACGTACACTACCGTAACTTATTCTAACTTACACTAAGTGAACTTTAACACAACTTAGCTTATTTTTTTTTTTATTTTTATATTTTATGTTTTTTTTACATTTTCTTTTTTTTTTTTGATGATTAATTTTAATCACTTTCACTATCTACACTTAAAATTGATTGAATTTCTTTCGCTTCACTCTTTGCCGTTTTCTTTGTTTCACTTTCTTCCGCTTCACTCTTTGCTGTTTTCTTTGAATCACTTACATCCTCTTCATCACGAGTTTGCTTCGTAGTTTTTTTTGAAGAAATTATCGATAGATAGTTGCTTGGTACGGCTTTTCAGAATGTTTCGAAAGTGAGTTAGGCAAACATCATCGAACTGCGAAACTACACGACAAACCTGCAATTTTTTGGGGTGGTATTTGTCGATGAAGTCGACCACGTCTTGATATTTCCCTAACACCTCTTTTATATGCGCCGAACCTAACACATGTTCTACCTCCTCGCTCCCTTCCTCAACATCACTCATGTGCTCAGACATAGCATGGAGTTCCTTGAGCTCCTCTGTGGTAAGTTCGTCGTGATGTTCGGCGACGAGTTCCGTAACGTCATTTGCGTCGACCTCCAGACCCATGGACTTGCCAAGGGAGACGATTTTCTCTACGTCTTCCGCTGCACCCACCATGGGATCAGGTTCGGGGTCAAAACCTTTGAAATCTCGGGAAGAAACTGCATCAGGCCACAGCTTCTTCCAGGCAGAATTGAGGGTCTGTTGAGTTAATCCTACCCAAGCCTGATCTATGATCTTCAAGCAGTGCACGATGCTGAAGTGGCTCCTCCAAAATTCACGCAAAGTTAAGTTGGTGCTTTGCGTGACATTAAAGCACTGCTTAAATAAGTGCTTGGTGTACAGCTTCTTAAAATTAGAGATGACTTGCTGGTCCATGGGCTGGAGGATAGAGGTGGTATTCGGTGGAAGATACAGCACCTTTATGAACTTAAATTCATTGAAGATATCATCTTCAAGTCTGGGGGGGGGGGAGCAGGTGCATTGTCAAGGCATAGCAGGCACTTTAAAGGCAATTTCTGTTCATGAAGATACTTCTTCACAGAAGGGCCGAAAACTTGGTTAACCCATTGCACAAAGAACTGCCTAGTGACCCAGGCCTTCGAGTTGGATCGCCAGAAAACATGAAGTTGGTCCTTATCGACGTTGTGTGCCTTAAAGGCCCTAGGGTTCTCGGAATGGTAAACCAGTAAGGGCTTGACTTTAAAGTCCTCGCTAGCGTTGGCACATAGGGCAAGAGTCAACCGATCCTTCATTGGCTTATGCCCAGGCAATTTCTTCTCTTCGGCGGTGATGTAGGTTCGACTGGGCATCTTCTTCCAAAACAACCCGGTTTCATCACAATTAAACACTTGCTGCTCTACGTAGCCTTCTTCCAGCAAGATCCTTTCGAAATTCTTGACAAAGTCAGCTGCAGCCTTTGTGTCCGCACTAGTAGCCTCTCCGTGGCGAACAACTGAATGAATCACTGACCGTTTCTTAAATTTCTCAAACCAGCCACGAGATGCCTTGAAATCATCTAAGGAAGGTTCGGTTGAACTCTCCCCAGCATCACCCCCAGAGCTCTCCTCCTTCAAGTCTGTAAAGATGGCGTGCGCCTTCTCGCAGATGACGGTTTCGGTGATGGTGTCGCCAACGATCTCTCTGTCCTTGATCCACACTAGCAGAAGTCGTTCCATCTCTTCTATGATAGGGCTACGGCATTTTGGAATAATGGTGATCCCCTTAGAAGGTTTCACTGCTTTAATAGCTTCCTTCGGTTTAAGGATTGTCGAGATCGTCGACATATTACGGCCATACTGGTTAGCAAGTTCACTCACGCGGACGCCACGCTCATGTTTTTCAATAATTTCCTGCTTTACGTCTAAAGAAAGCATTTCCTTCTTCCTTTTCTCACCACTACCACTACCACTTGCAAAACTAAGCCTTTTAGGACCCATACTTTACGTAAATTACCGTAAAAGGATGCACGTAAAAAATCACGATTAAAACACAGTTAATAGCAGAACGCACAGGGCACAACCGCAAGAAGCCGACGAGAACAGAGGACTGACCCGAGCCGCGCTAATTGAGGGTCCCTCCGAGGTCGAAATGCTGCCTTCTATCGGCGGAAATAAAAAACACTTCAGGCGCTATGAGCTCCGACTACGCGTACGAGTATTGTTTACTTCGGGTGCCGAAAAAAAATTCGGGTGTAGAGTAGGAACGTGTTCGAATTGTACTTCGCGTGTCGAAAAATTCGGATACAACCGGTACGTCGAAAATTGCTTACTTCGTGTGTCGAAATAAAATTCGGGTGTAGAGTCAAAAATTTGCTCGAATTTTACTTCGGATGTAGATACGTTCGGATGTAGAGGTTCCACTGTATATATATATATATATATATATATATATATATATATATATATATATATATATATATATATATATATATATATATATATATATATATATATATATATATATATATTTATGTGTGTGTGTGTGTTTTGTATTTGCAGTGGATAGTTGAGACGTCAAATGATGATAAAGAATTGAAATATTGCAACTCGATTTGTAACTTTTGTATGCTTTTGCTAACAAAGTCAGCCCTTTACTGTCTTTGGTTCGCTAAGGTTGGAGAAGGTTCCGCCCATTTCGTAGAAGTAGTAAGAAGAGCAACACCTTGTCTGTCTTGTCATGGGAACACCAGAGACATCTGACAAAAGATTTCCCCCGAGTGTCGGCGTTCTTTTGAGTCTAACTGTATGCCTGGGTCTTTTATCTCTTCTAGTGCCTCTATTAATCCTGATTTTTTCCACTCAACACTATGAATGTCGGTAACCATCCAGAGAGGTTACTAACTACATCTTCAATGCATAATATAGCATTTACCTCCTGGAATCAGACTGAAGAAGATAGACTACTCAGGCACTTATACACACGTTAGAATTCACACCTGTTTTGTGTTCCTCTTTCTCCTCATAGTTCCTAACTGCTGAATCCACAAAATAAGTATACAAGTTTGTGGGCACGCTATCGCATAGCGGTATAATAGGTGAACAGCTTCTAAGTTTATATATATATATATATATATATATATATATATATATATATATATATATATATATATATATATATATATATATATATATATATATATATATATATATATATATATATATATATATATATATATATATATATATATATATATATATATATATATATATATATATATACTCTAATTAAGCTTTTTTTACCAGCACTATAAACAAAATTATTAATGAAATTCTTAAGCTTTACTTTTATTACATTCTTCGCTGAAATCAGTTGGGATAATACCTTGCTATCAGCAGTTTGGCAACTATTGTGGCTAGTTTGGAATTTTTGAATTCTTCTTTCATATACATTGCCTTACTTATGTATAGGCCTACAACCAGATCCCTGCTAGGGTTTTGCAAGGTACCAACGCATGTCTTGTTTCATTAACTGTTCTAATCTTGGGGATGAAAATAAATGTTGCATATTATCTTCTGGTTCCTAATTGCTCACTCCGCAAAATAAGATTGTGGACACTGTCGCATTAAAGATAGGTGTGAAGCTTTTAAGCTTATTCTTATTATTGTAATTAAGTTTGATTTAGCTGTACCATAAATATATCAATAATGAGATTCTCAATCTTTACTTTTAGCCCATTCTACCTTGAAACCACTTGGGATAATACCTTGCTATTATCAATTTTGGCAACCTATTATGGTCACTTTGAGCTTTTTAAATTCTTCATTCATGAACATTGTCTTAAGTATGTATGCAACCAGATCCATGCTAGGGTTTTGCAACATACCTACACTTATGTCTAGTTTCATTAACTGTCCTAATTTTGGGCATGAAAATAAATTTTCTGTAGTATCTTCTTCATCTTTGCATAGGTCAAACACATCATCTGAGTATTTTCACCTGAAATTTGAATTTAGATTGAGCATATTTAATCTTGCCGTCATTACGAGGGTTGCCTTATCCAGGTCCATTTCCCTGATATAAGGCTGAGGGCCATCTCCCTCTATGAATCTTAAATTTTCATCCTTTATTTTCTTCAATAGTTTCCACTAACTTTTCCATGATTCTTTTTTTGTTTTTTCTTTTTCTAGGATTTTTCCCCCAACTTCCTATTTTTTCAACTTCCATCCCATATTTACAACAAATTTCTTCTATGCTGTTACTCCAGCACTTTTCATAAGGGTTCTTCAACTGATTCTCCATTATCTCTCTTACTAGTCTCTTTTCATCAGTTTATGATGTTATGGAAGAGTATTTTTTTTCTTTTCTATTCTGCAAGACACTGGCTATATTCCTGTTTCTGCAAGGATGCCTTAACATGGAGTTTTGCAGGTTGTTCATACATATATCCCATTATCCTATATTGAATGCTTTCCAGAACTTTCATATCTGAAGCTCTTATTTCACCCCAGGACGCCACATAAGAAAATATTGTTGGTACTACTACTGTTTCATATATTTTCTTTCTCACTTCTAATGCTATTTTCCTACTTTACTCTCATCTCCACATTTTCGTAATTCTTGGGTCATATGCGTGACTGTCTTTTTTTTTTTACCGATACTCAATTCTTTGCTTCCTCTACAAGTACCATTCTCCCATATACTTATATTCTTTAACAAAACTTACTTCTAATGACCCGATCACTTATCTGTAGCTCAGCTCTCCTTCCTAATTGCTATTTTGTTAATTTGATTTAGTTCAGAACGTCAGGATTATTCAGTTATGTGCAAAGAACACATAGTTTTTTATATTTCCTAAGAATATTTCAATATTTGTTTTATTTTTTGGTCATCATACTTCTGTCACTTATACCGCTTCATCTTGGATATATAGGCCTACTACATTTGTTAGACCTTACAACCACTTCTTTCATGTCCATTCTTTTTGTTCCAGGTTCTCTGTACAAAACCAACTTCACTCAACTACGCTTAACTATATTATTTAAAGGACTTTCTCTCTTACATTGTTCTTTTCTAATAGAGTTGATAAAAATTGTCACTTTCATAGAGATATGTCTACTTCTCTCAGAGCCCTTGTTTTTTACATATATTACCCAAGCATGGTAATCGGTTTGACGGTAGTGAACTCCCTGCTCAGGTTCAATGGTTTCTAGTAGTGTTTGTAACCTCAACATCTTTGTGATGAGCCTATAGATCTAACTGCTGAGTCATCAGTAGCCATTGCCTGGCCCTCCATGGACATAACTTGATGAGAATGGGACTTGGGCTCATATCATATATATATATATATATATATATATATATATATATATATATATATATATATATATATATATATATATATATATATATATATATATATATATATATATATATATATATATATATATGTATGGTCAACCTCTGGGACATTGTTCTGACCCTTGCCTCTGACATTAATTCACGACCTTCAAACTTTTGAATTCTACTTAGTGGATATGACGTGAAGTAGCCTTTACCAAAAGTCATTATCTCCTCCTACGCCTATTGGCGCACGCAAAGGGCCTCAGTTAGATTTCGCCAGTCATCTCTATCTTGAGCTTTTAAATCAATACTTCTCCGTTCATCATATCTCAATTCATTTTTCATAGTCCTCAGCCATGTAGGCTTGGGTCTTCCAACTCTTCTAGTGCCTTGTGGCGCCCAGCTAAACTTTGGTGAACTAATCTCTCTTGGGGAGTGCGAAGAGCATGCCCAAACCATCTCCATCTACCCCTCATCATGATCTCCTCCACATATGGCACTCGAGTAATCTCTCTTATAATTTCATTTCTATTCATGTCTTGCCATTAAACTCCCAATATCCTTCTGAGGACTTTGTTCTCAAATCTACTAAATCTATTGGAGATTGTTTCATTGTCATACCATGACTTATGTCCATACCAAAGTAACACCGATCTCACTAAATTGAGATATAGTCTAAATTATACAAGTAATTTCAGGCGATTTGATTTCCAAATTTTAGTTAACCTGGTCATTGTCTTATAGTATTTCCTTTTTCAATCTGTCACTAAACTAATTCTAAAGACCCCGTATTGGAGATCATAGTTCCTAAATACTTAAATGTTTCTACCTCGTTAATCCTTTCTCCTTTCAATGATATTTCATCTCCAATTGCATACTCCGTTCTCATCATCTTTGTCTTTCTTCTATTCATCTTGAACCCAACTTAGTGTGATATTTCATGCATTCTGGTAAGCAAGCATTACAAATCCTGTGCTGTTCTCCAAATAAGGACAGCATCATCAACATAATCCAATTCAGCTAATTTCCTGTTACTAATCTAGTTCAATCCTTCTCCGACTGTTTTACACATTACAAAATCCATGAGGAGGATAAACAACATAGGTAACAACACATTCCTTTGGAGTACTCTGCTGTTCACTGGAAATTCTTTTGATAGGACGCCACTAACATTAATTTTGTACTTACTATGTTCATGAACAGACCTAATCAAATTCACATATTTAAGACTAATTCCATAATAGCGTAGGACTCTACACAAAATTAGCCAGTGCTCACTATCAAAGGCCTTTTCATAGTCCACAAATTCTACGCATTGCTGTACAACATGTCCCAAAATGGAAATTTAATCAATAAAACTTCTACCTTTTCGAAATCCAGCTTGTTCATCTCTCAGCTTTTCATCAATCTTTCTCTCCAGCCAGTCTATTTAGAATAAGCATTCTATATGTTTTCATAACAACTGACGTAGGTGTGATGTCTCTGTAATTACTGCAATCAGTCAGGTCTCCATTTTTTTTTTCATTTTCACCAACACTTCTAACTCCCATTCATCAGGTTTTGCCTCTTCATGCCACGGTATACAAAATAATCTTGTAAGTATTCTGTGGGTCATTTCATTTTCAGTTAGTATCATCTCGGCAGTTATTCCATCGTATCCAGGGGCTTTCCATCCATTGAGTTTTTTCATGATAGCTTCGACTTCAATTACACTAAACTCATTCATGGGCATATCAAGGTTTTCAACAGCTTCGGGTATATCAATCACACTATTCCCTTCGTATCTCCTATTCATAACCTCACTAGAGTGTTCCATTCAACGTTGCCCTTCATGTTCTGTTGTTATAACAGACCCGTCTTTTTTCATGGGCATATGCTTCTTCTTCTTTGCTCCTATAGAGATTCCATTAATAACTATACAAGCAATTCTTACACCATAGCCAATCCTTGAATTCATGGCTTTGCCAGCCTCATCTGCTTTACTGTCTAAATATTCTCTCCCGTCATTCCGTTACTACCATATACTACAATATATAATTACTGCACGCAGTATCATCTACATTACTCTAAATATCTTTATTGATATTAGAATATAATAACAAAGATATACCTATCAATACAAAATCTTATCGTTCTTAACGATAAAAAATCTTTTTCTGATTGCAGTGACTGCCTATTTACAGGTAGTCAGAATCTGGAAGCCATTTCATTTCGAGAATTTTCTAACTTTAGCTCCCAACTATCAGGGTTCAGGATAAGCTGCTGATAGGTCATCAACTTCGAAAATTTGCAACCTAACATCTTGGATAAAAATTCTTATAATTCCAATACTTTAGATGCGCTTTAAATGGTAAAAAATCATTGGCATGTGGAAGAGCTTGCTTATCAAGCTGTTCTTGGCAAATGCTAGTAAATGCAAAGGCCATGGATAATTACTTATTCAAGTAAATATTCTGGTAATATTCTATAGTCCATATTTATGTGGTTGCTTCATAAATATAAAATGATATGCATTCTGGAGTATCTATTGCAAAACTCATTACATATACAAAATACAGTAGCTTATATGTATTGTATTTATTCTGTAATACTGTATTCCTTTTATAAATTCACTTTATTATGATTTCAATTGAATTTGATTCTTTTGTGCTTTATAGCTTAGTCCCTTTATGGCATAGGCCTAAAGATAGTTTAAATATTATCATGGCAACAATTCTACATCTACACAAATGAATATTGGTGAACAATTCAATTTCTAGCTAATAATTAATTCTAGTCAATTCTTTTATCTTAAAACTACAGTTCTATCTGCCTAATAAAATTCATAGGTGGTTAAGTAAAAGGAAATTACATCACAGGTACATTTCACATTTACTTATCATAATTTTTCATAAATTCTTAATATTGGCACTTTTGAGCAATAAACAGTACACATAACCAATCTAACTAAATCTAACCCAAAATATCTAAGATTAGCAAAACTTTCAGTGACAGAGCATAGAAAATATGCCAAATACAGAAATTCAAATTTCAGTCTTGCACATTCAAAAGTATAGATTACTCTGGATTGTCAGATATAAAGGTATTCTGTTTCATAATACCGTTAATACTTACAATAATAACATCCTGAATAATATGATTCTTACGTGTCAGGAAGTCTACAGGTTTATTTTCAGTGAGGGGGTAAAATCTTGTTATCACTATTTTTTTTTTTTTTTTTATAAACAGTCAGCTTGACTGGAAAGATTTGATCCTCTGATTCTTAAATAATCACCACATAATTCTCCTACTGTATAATCTAAATTCAGAGCTATAATAGAATTCATTGTAAATCAACAGAATACAGTGAAAGCTAGAAACCAGTAAAATGAAATAGAGAATATTAAATAATATGCATGATTTTACCGAATAAAAAGGTAGAGAGCTTCGAATATACACATAACCAACATCACAAAATATTTGTAATTAACAAAATATGACTTTTTTCTAAACAGGAATACACAATAATTCAAGAAGACTACGATTTGATGCAGCAGCCATTTTCATCAAGCATAACTCGCCCTTTAGCTACAAGTTCCATTGCCCTGAAATAGACAAATTGATATAAAAACATTATTCTTTTAAATAGAAAAAAAATATTGCTTTTACAGAAATGAGTTTTTGAAAATATGATTTTGATACAAGTAAGATAAAACTCTAACGAGAAAAAGGTTTTGCCATTGTTTAAAAGCTTTACAGCTATCAAGCAGGTGGCTTAGAACAGCACAGTTAGTTATATTTATTATGTGGGACACACGGGAAATGGCAAAAGTCACTATTTTAGAAAACCAATATTCTTAAAAAACAATAAATGTGCAATCATCTCATAGATAAATCTTAGCAATTTTACTGAAAACTATCACACCCTGTACCTGAAAAGGTCTTAACCAACCTTGGAAACGCTCTGTGTTCTGCTGTTTTGATTCTCTCAGTCAGAATGTCCACTGTGTCGCCTGGCAGAACAGGAACAGATTCTTGAGTCACTATTGCTCCATCATCAACTTCTTCCTGAAATTTTAGTTCGTTATTTGTCATAGAGATTCACCTTTACGTGGGAGGGTTTTAACGCCTGGTGAATCAAGTAACATGTTTCACTTTGAACATTTGGTTGATTATCATTTGTAACCAAGGGTTTCTTGTGATCGGATAGCAATGAACTAGAAAATACAATTAGAAATACATATGAAATAGGCAAAAAAAATAAAACTACTGTAATAAACATGACAAAAGTAAAATATGCAAATAAAAATAAATATGAAAAAGTAAAAAATACTTATGGGAAAAATAAGAATAGATATAAAAAAAATAAAAATAAACATACATGAAAAAAATAAAACCAAAAATATATATGAAAAATGTAAAAAATAAAAATAAAAATTTGTATGAAAAAATAAAGAATAAAAATATAAATTCATATAAAAAAATAAAAAATACCAAATAAAATTGTTTATAAAATTGGTGAAAAATGCAAATAAAGTAAGAATGAAGCATGCAGCATTCTAGTTATTAGTTATAATTTCTTAATCTTAAAAATTCATATTGTATAGCAGAAGCTCCAAACTTCTAATAGAAAAGAAAAAAAAAATCAAATCATCTAATACTTGACATATTATAAAAAACTAAGAAATCTCAAAATAGCAAAACACATCTTGACATATACTAAAACATTGTAAATATTTACTGCAACAAAATGAACAGTGCATCCTGTTATGGTGACACCAGCTTCAAGTGCCTGCTTCTGGGCATGCATGCCTTTGAAAGATGGCAGAAGGGACGGATGGATGTTAAGTAGTCGACCATTCCAGGTACTAACAAATTCAGCTGTTAAAATCCTCATGAAACCAGCCAGGCAAATCAATTCCACACCTGCAGCCTTTAATGCCTCTGTTAAGGCATTGTCAAACTCTCCTCTGCTCTTGTAGTTTTTGTGAGAAATGACCTGAAAAAAATTTGAAATGTCAGTATCAGATGGAAACAGCAGATTTCAGAGAATGCAACTTTCCTAAAAGCAACATCATCATCATTGTTCTATTCTTGATCTGTAGCCTGCATGACCATATTCCATTTGTAACGGAAATTATCTCTGGAGAGTTTTATTCATTGAACAATGGTTGAAAGATTAATTAAAGAGCTTAGTTGTGAAAAACATAATTTATATCATGAATAACTTTTCTACAATACATATAAGCAAAAAAAAAAAAAAAAAAAAAAAAAAAAACATTCCCATGTGAAAAGGAAATGGATGATTGTAGGCTACTGTAGCAGTGACTTGTGTTCTCTCTGTCTCTCTCTTAATGTATACTGTATATACATATGTATATATATATATATATATATATATATATATATATATATATATATATATATATATATATATATATATATATATACATATATATATATATATATATATATATATATATATACATATATATATATATATATATATATATATATATATATATATATATATATATATATATATATATATATGCGTAAAAATCACAGGAAAACGTGATGCTCAGATGCAGAAGAACCACAGGGAAAATGAAAATACGAAATATACGCTTAAGTCCTTACTAGTTTCGTGATACTTCTTCAGTCCTCTGAAGAAGTATCACGAAACTAGTCAGGACTTAGGCGTATATTTCGTATTTTCATTTTCCCTGTGGTTCTTCTGCATATATATATATATATATATATATATATATATATATATATATATATATATATATATATATATATATATATATATATATATATATATATATACTGTATATATATATAAGTGTGTGTATATACATATACTGTATAAATATTAACCACAATGGCATTTAATACCGAATTCTACCTTGAGAATATATATCCACTGGAATTCCTTTATGGTAATAGTTTCTGACTTGGCAGAGATTCGAACCCCTGCCTCTCAGCCGAAACCATGTCTGCGAGGACTCTATCACCTGAGCTATCAAGAGAGATATAAGTTTATGACAAGTCCCCTTACATATTGCTGTCGAATTCAGGAATCTGTGCATAAACTTGAAATAAAACCATCTCCACCATGATAGTTGAATTGTGAGTTTGCTACATGTGGTTATTTATGATGAATGTATATCACTAACACTCGTGATTTCAATCAATGTAAATATCAACCACAATGGCATTTAATACCGAATTCTACCCTGGGAATATATATCCACTGGAATTCCTTTATGATAAAGGAATTCCAATGGATATATATTCCCAAGCTAGAATTTGATAAATGCCATTGGAGTTGATATTTACATTGATTGAAATCACGAGTGTTAGTGATATACATTCACATATACTGTATGTACACACACACAAACACACACACACACACACACACACACACACACACATATATATATATATACATATATATATATATATATATATATATATATATATATATATATATATATATATATATATATATATATATATATATGTATGTATGTATATATAGTAATACCTTGGTATTCTACCATAATTCATCCCAAAAAGATAGTCAAATACTGAATCGTTCGAATTTCCCATTACAAATAATGTAGAAGTGAATAATGCCTTCCAAGCTCCAGTTGATTCTCTATGATCATGACATTTTAGAATAAAACAGTGATGCAGTTATGTAGTTTTTACATAAATATCAAATACAATAACATATAAAACTCTCAATGAAAATTGAAATATTACTAGTAATTTTAACATAAGAAAACTCGCCATTTTGGTTACGGCACAACAGTGCAAGTGGATGGCGGTGTGGGGAGGAAGGGAGGAGTTATTGCCAACAGGGGGATTTCCTAACCATAAATACATCTGGTAATTTAGGTTTGTTAATTTTTTTTCCTTTTCTGTCGCTTTGGAGCAGGTTTTTCTTTAATTAAAAACTGATCCAATGTTTGTTGCTTTTGCCTTTTTTCACAGAATCTTATGGTAATGAGACATAACATTATCAATGAAAAGGTTTATGCCCACAGCCCTACTGGTTATCACGGCAGAAGGATGAGTTTTTTAGACACAAACTTGAACTTTCCCCGACTTAGCATTATTTAATAACTGCTTTCCACAAATAAATGCCTCACTAATGCTATCACCTTGTATATATCTGTTTTTTATTTATGAGAATAGGTAACAATTTCTCTACTTCCTCAAGTACCTGATGCCTTTGCTTTGTCAAAGTGATCATTCTTCAGCAACATTAACTCCCTTTATTATTTCTTTAATCTTTAAAATTGTCAATATCGTTGACTTAGTCATAGAGTATTTGAGGGCAAGATCTGAAACGCACTCTATTTTCATTCTTGGAAGTGATTTCCATTTACAGTTAAATAGTTTTTCGCACTGTTTACCTTTTTACTTAACCACTTTCATTCTTATTTTTCCTTGGATCCATATTTACGTGCTAATGAATAGAAAAGGATGCAAAACAAAGATATAGCAAAGTGTGACACGATAAAGGAGGCAGAGAGTACGTTTACATTCATCTGAAGCAACGGCCAACACTTAACTGATGGCGTTCAGTTTTGCGGGCTTTTACTTGCACTGGTCGCGTACCAAATATTTGTTCGAGAATAAGGACATTTATCACTCAAACCTTCTGGTCGAAAACCAAATTTGTTCGAGCTTCGAGGCGTTCGAATGTCAAGGTTCTACTGTGAGTGTGTATGTATGTATGTACATTATATATATATATATATATATATATATATATATATATATATATATATATATATATATATATATATATATATATATATATATATATATATATATATATATATATACAGTCGAGCTTCTTTTTATGCAGGTTCTCACTTCACAGATTCACTTATACGCTACACAGAGAACCACAATACCTATTAAATACGAAATTACATATTCACAATTAAAACTCTAGCAGTGTAATGATTTCAAACAGCCCACATTCCTTTACACTGGGAGTTCTTTGCGTCACTTACCTATCTTACATCCAGCTAGTCATAGCTCTCGCTGTATACTGTATATCCATTAACTGTAATAAAACTTTACAGTTATATTTGAAATAAACCATATTTTGATTAAACTGGTGTTTCATTTAACTGTATTCAATAATAATGCATGTAATATTCACATTTTAGTATTATATTCATAAGTAAAAACAAAGCAAATTATAATCTTTTCAATTGTTTACATTCATTCTATCTATCTATTTACTAAATCACTTCCCAAACTTTTGGCGGGTAGCCAACATAGAAAAAAAAAGCGACTTTTCCTCACTTCACTCCTCCCATCCTGACGAGGGATTCAGCTAAGTTTGGCTGGTATTGCAAGGGTGCCATAGCCCACCCTTCCCCGTTATCCACCACAAATGAAGTTCCGTATGCTGAATCCCCTACTGCTGCTACTTCAGTGGTCACCGAAGGGGCAGCAGAGCCTACCGGAACTGCGTCACAGTCACTTGCCATTCATTTCTATAACTAGTAGGCTCCTTTGCCTCTCTCACATCTATCCTCTTAACACCAAGTGCTTCCTTCACACCATC